>NW_026114610.1:3791782-3857043 GCF_025201925.1 Gopherus flavomarginatus
CGTCCTCCTCTCCCACGTCCCGACGCCGATCACCTCGATGGCGTGACCGCTCACGCTCGGGGCACTGCTCGAGTCCCGGCACCGATCGCCTAGACGGTGCCGGTCGTACTCGCGGCACCGATCACCATCTGGCCAGTCCCGATCGGCTTCATCACACCATCAGCACCGAGCCTCTCAGGAGTCGTTCGCCTCGGCGTTCGGCACCGCGGTCGGACCTCCCGGCACCGAACCAGTGGCAGGTCCCGCACCCGGTCGACCTCCCGGCACCGCGCTGGTACAGGTCCCGGTCTCCATTGCCGTCTCGGCACCGGGCCTCCAGAAGGTCGCGATCTCGCTCCAGACATCGACATCGCTCCCGCTCCAGGTCGAGATCTCGGCGCAGGTCATCACGCCGCTCTCGGTCCCGGTCCGGTCCCGGTATGAGTCACGGCACCGACTCTCGGCACCGAGGGGAACGTCAGTCGCGGCACCGGCGGCACTGTACCATTCCAGCTCAGCGCCTCCCTGGCCTGCTACGGAGCCCTCCGTCTCCTCCCTCGATGATAGTGCCTATGACAAGACACTCGACAGGCACGAAAACCGCTTCCCAGAGCAAGATAGAGGACATCCGCAGTGGGGATTCTGGACCCCGTGGGCATACGCCCAGACGCAAGGTCCTCATCACATCACCCCCTGTCCATTGGCGGAGCATAGACCACCGGAGGCTACGGTGTCCAGGCCACCCCTCTCTCCGCAAACGGAGGACACTTCCCGGGACCCGGAGCTCCCTCAGGATACCGAGGTGCAGCCCCTTGTACAACCCCCCGTGGATACTCTGTTGCCCAGAATCTCCTCATCTTCATCCCCGGATGAGGCGGTGGCTGGTACCTCTTCCTCCAGCCCCCCGCCATTGGATTTAAGGGCACATCAGGATCTCCTCCGCTGAGTGGCTCAAAATCTAAACCTCCAGGCGGAGGAGGTAGAGGAAGTGGAGGACCCAGTGGTGAGCATCCTGGCAGCCGATGCGCCAACCAGGGTTGCCTTGCCCTTCATAAAGACCAAACAAAATAATGCTAATACCATCTGGCAGTCACCGGCCTCCATTCCCCCGACCTCTCGGGGGGTGGAGCGGAAATACATGGCCCCATCTAAAGGGTATGAATATTTGTACGTTCACCCGACTCCCTGCTCATTGGTGGTCCAGTCGGTGAACGACAGGGAGCGCCACGGACAGGAGGCCCCGGCGCCTAAGTCAAGGGAGGCCAGGCGCATGGACCTTTTGGGCTGCAAGGTCTATTCGGCAGGGGCTCTACAGCTCCGCGTATCCAACCAGCAGGCTCTCCTCAGCCGCTACTCCTTTAACACCTGGGTAGCGACGGAGAAGTTTGCGGAGCTCTTGCCACAGGACGCACGCCAGGAGTTTTCCACCATCCTGGACGAGGGCAAGAAGGTGGCGAGAACATCACTCCAGGCCTCCCTTGATGCCGCTGACTCGGCCGCGCGAACCCTGGCTTCCGGGCTCACCATGCGGCGCCTCTCGTGGCTGCAGGTCTCCGGCCTTCCGCCGGAACTCCAGCACACGATCCAGGACCTCCCCTTCGAAGGCCAGGGTCTGTTCTCCGACAAGACTGACCCTAGGCTGAAGGACTTGAAAGATAATAGGGTCATCATAAAGTCGCTCGGAATGCATACTCCGGCGACCCAACGCAGGTCCTTCAGACAACAAAACCAGCAGCAGCAGCGGCGTCCATACCCCCCGTTCCGCCCGAGACAGGACCCCTCGCGACGCCGGGGCAGGAACAACCGCCGCAGGCAGTCGGGAGGTCAGGCGGGACAAAGCCAGGGCCCCGCTAAGGCCCCCCAGGGCCTAAGCCTTCATTTTGAAGGTGCGCCCGAGGGCGCAGTATCAGTCTCCCCTACGGATCCTTTCCTGCAGTTTTCCAACCGCCTTTCCTCTTTCCTCCCGGCGTGGTCCCAAATAACATCGGACCGCTGGGTCCTACGCATGATACAGGACGGTTATCGCCTGCAGTTTTCCTCACCCCCACCCTCCCACCCTCCTTCCCCGTCCCTCTTCAGGGACGCCTCTCACGAGCAATTCCTCCGTCAGGAAGTGCACACGCTCCTGGCCAAAGGAGCCATAGAGGTGGTTCCAGAGAACGAGAAGGGCAAGGGGGTTTACTCCCGCTATTTCCTGATCCCCAAATCCAAGGGCGGTCTCACGCCCATCCTCGACCTGCGGGAGCTCAACAAGTACATCGTGAAGTTGAAGTTCCGCATGGTGTCCCTTGGAACTATCATCCCGTCCCTGGATCCCGGAGACTGGTACGCCGCCCTCGATATGCAGGACGCCTATTTCCACATTGCTATCACCCCCCATCACAGGCGTTTCCTCCGCTTTGTGGCCGACCGCCAGCACTATCAATTTGCGGTCCTCCCATTTGGCCTCTCTACGGCCCCACGAGTATTTACAAAATGTATGGCAGTAGTCGTCGCTCACCTGAGACGATGCCATATCCACGTCTTCCCCTACCTGGACGACTGGCTGATCAGGGGTACGTTGGAGCAACAGATCAGAGATCATGTCACCAGGATCAGCTCCCTTTTTGCTGCTTTGGGCCTCGTAATCAATGCCGACAAGACCACTCTACTCCCCACGCAGCGGATAGAGTTTATCGGAGCTGTTCTAGACTCTACCCTCGCCAGGGCCTTGCTGCCCCTGCCCAGGTTCCGGTCATTGTCAGACATTATTCTCCGGTTGCGAGCGGCCCCGCTGACCTCAATCCGAACGTGTCTGGCCCTATTAGGCCACATGGCGGCCTGCACGTTTGTAACAGCGTACGCCCATCTCCGTATGAGACCTCTTCAGACATGGCTGATTGCTCAGTATCGACCGACCAGACGGTCCTTGGATTCAGTCGTCACCATCCCTCAGGCGGTGCTGGACTCTCTACACTGGTGGCTGGACCGATCCGTGGTGTGTGCGGGCTCCCGTTCCATCCGCCCCAGCCTTCCACATCCCTAACCACAGACGCTTCCGACCTGGGCTGGGGAGCTCACTGCGGCACTCAGAGGACTCAGGGCTTGTGGACCCCGCAAGAGATCAATCTCCACATCAACGTACGGGAGTTGAGAGCGGTCCGCCTTGCTTGTCAAGCATTTGTCCATCTCCTCCATGGTCGTTGTGTTGCGACAACACGACGACCATGTTCTACATCAACAAGCAGGGCGGCACCAGGTCCTCTCCCCTCTGTCTCAAGGCGATACGTCTCTGGGAGTTCTGCATAGCCCATTCTATTCACCTGTCCGCCTCCTACCTTCCCGGAGTGCGGAATACCCTCGCGGATCGGCTGAGCAGATCCTTCCTCTCACACGAGTGGTCCCTCCATCCGGACGTCACCCTCTCACTCTTCCAGAGGTGGGGTCGTCCCCGGATAGACCTCTTCGCATCCCGGGTGAACAGGAAGTGTCGAACATTCTGCTCCTTCCAAGGTCGGGAGCCTGGGTCTCTCGCGGATGCATTCCTTATCCCTTGGACAACACACCTCCATTATGCTTTCCCGCCGATTCCCCTGATTCACAGAGTTCTAATCAAGGTGCGCAGGGACAAAGCCCAATTGATTCTAATAGCTCCGGCATGGGCCAGGCAGCACTGGTACCCCGTGTTGTTGGACCTCTTAGTGACCAACCCAGTTACCCTACCTCTTCATCAGGATCTCATCACGCAGGACCATGGCAGGCTCCGTCACCCGGACCTTCCGTCGCTCCACCTCATGGCGTGGCTCCTCCATGGTTGACTGACTCTGAGCTGCGGTGCTCCACCCCGGTCCGCGAGGTTCTCTTAGGCAGCAGAAAGCCTTCCACCAGAGCGACTTATACAGCCAAGTGGAAGCGCTTCTCCTGCTGGTGTGCAGAGAAAGCTCTTCGTCCTATGGAGGTTCCCGTCACCACTCTTCTGGACTACGTCTGGTCCCTTAAGGCCCAGGGGTTGTCATTGTCATCCCTACGAGTTCACCTCGCTGCCATCTCCGCTTTTCATCCTGGCGTGGATGGCTGTTCTGTTTTCTCTCACCCCATGGTGGCGAGATTCCTGAAGGGGCTGGAGAGGCTCTATCCCCAAATTCGCCCTCCGGCCCCTCATGGGACCTCAACCTGGTCCTGTCCCGGCTCATGGTCCCTCCTTTCGAGCCATTAGCTACCTGCTCCCTGCTTTACCTCTCATGGAAAACCGCCTTCCTTGTGGCCATTACCTCAGCTAGAAGGGTGTCAGAGCTGAGGGCCCTCACGGTGGACCCACCGTATACGGTCTTCCACAAGGATAAGGTACAGCTGAGGCCGCACCCTGCTTTCCTTCCTAAGGTGGTCTCAGCTTTCCATGTCAACCAAGAGATTTTCCTCCCAGTTTTCTTCCCTAAGCCCCATTCGTCCTGCAGGGAGCAGCAGCTTCACTCGCTAGATGTCTGACGGGCGCTAGCCTTTTACATGGACAGGACAAAACCCTTCCGCAGGTCCCCTCAGTTATTCGTGGCAGTAGCGGACAGGGTCAAGGGGCTACCGATCTCCTCTCAGAGGTTATCGTCAGGGGTTACGTCCTGCATCAGGACCTGCTACGACTTGGCCCAACTCCCGTCGGGCCGAGTGACTGCTCACTCTACCAGAGCACAGGCATCCTCGCTGGCCTTCCTCGCCCGAGTGCCCATTCAAGAAATCTGTAGGGCAGCGACCTGGTCATCCGTTCATACATTTGCTTCGCATTATGCCCTAGTCCAACAGTCCAGAGATGATGCTGCTTTTGGATCTGCAGTGCTCCAGGCCGCGACCTCTCACTCCGACCCCACCGCCTAGGTAAGGCTTGGGAATCACCTAACTGGAATGGATATGAGCAAGCACTTGAAGAAGAAAAGACGGTTACTCACCTTTGTAACTGTTGTTCTTCGAGATGTGTTGCTCATATCCATTCCACACCCGCCCTCCTTCCCCACTGTCGGAGTCGCCGGCAAGAAGGAACTGAGGAGCGGGCGGGCCGGCAGGGGTATATATCTAGTGCCATAGTGGCGCCACTCTAGGGGGCGACCTGCCGGCCCACTGGAGTTGCTAGGGTAAAAAGTTTCCGGCAGACGTGCACGCGCGGCGCGCACACCTAACTGGAATGGATATGAGCAACACATCTCGAAGAACAACAGTTACAAAGGTGAGTAACCGTCTTTTTCACACCCCAGCTGTTGGTAAGTGAGTTGTTCCCAGACAGGATGCTATCATAGTAGAGGTTATGGGTGCTGGTTGCTTAACTGTCTGGCGCACAGGGTAGGATTTTGAGGTTCACCATTACTCTCTTAGAATGCCAGCACCCATCTTTTGTTCAGTTAAAAAGCAAACAGGGAGATTCCAACACCGCAGAACTCTTGGAGCTCCAGGAAACATGCAACTTTAGGTCCGGGTGAGTGTGTCTAAAAATCAGCTGTGCTGTAGAAGGTCTCTAGGAGTTGAAAGAGATGTGCCATCTTGACCTCCGTAAAGAGTTCATCAACTATTAATGAAAACTAGGGTTGATAAGTCACATTCTTTATAGTATCAGGAGGGTGGACTGGTCTAAAGTGCTAGCTATAAGTATCTTTTTTTCCAATCCATTGGGTGTTCTGGTCTCTGTATGGAGACGTGGTTTCAAATCCCACTCCTGACATGACCATTTAATTCTATCTGCAGAAAATGGCCTCACTTTACTCTCCTTTGCAACAATAGAACACCATTTGCTTAGCTTTTCTCTTCCAGTAGTTGTGAGAGAAGTTCCAAACCAGGGGGAAACAGGGCCTGTTCTCTCGACCCATCAGTGTTTGTCTTCCTTCATTCCAAGCCATTTCCTCAGATACATCCATATTTCCCACACTTTTATGAAACTTTAGAATCATCATTTAATTGCCACACAACTGTACTTATGAAGTAAAGTGTAACACAATATTTTTTGGATATTCTTGCAGAAGAGTTTTGTTTTCTGACCTAGAATTGAACAGGGGCTACCTGAGGGGGACAATGCTACTCCCTTTTCTTTGCTCATCCAAAAAACATAAGCTTGTGGTACCCTTTGTTTCCTTGTTTTTCAAACACCTGTCAGGGACAGCCTAGGGAGACTTGGTCCTGACTCTCAGGGTCCCTCCCTGCCCTACCTTTCTCTATGATTCTGTTGTGTGAGTTTGTGCTGTGTTGTTGTTCCATGCTGAGCTGTTTTGCACAGTGTTACTTTGCACTCTGATGCATTGTTTCATGTTGTATGGTTTTTGCACTGGCTTGTGCTGCACTGGTTTGAGCTGAGCTCTTTTGCAATGCGTCATTTTGCCCCATGGGGCGTTCATTTGCATGGTGCTGAATTGTCGGGCTTTGCACTCCTACGTGTTGTCACTTTGTGCTGTGGAATGTCAGATTACGCTGAATTGTTAGATGTTAGATTGGGGTGTTTCCACTTTTGTTGTTGTTTATATTGTATTGCGATGGCATCGAATTATAGAGCTGTACGACTGCAAGGGCCCTGGAGAGGTCATGAAATCCAGCCCTCACTGCTGAGGCAGGGCCAAGCAGAGACGATGCATTGGGGGCATGTGGGATCAAGTGCCCACAGCAGCCGGCCCAGGCACGGAGCAGAAGGAGGGAACCAGAGCCAGAGCAGGTTGTCTATGGGACCAAGTATATGCAAAGTATCCTTGACAGAGGTTTGTTCAACCTGTTCGTAAAAACCTCCTAGGACAGAGACTCCACAGACACCCTTGGGAGCCTATTCCAGAGCTTAACTACCCTCAGAGTTAGAAAGCTGTTCCCAATATCTAACGTGAATCTCCCTGGCTGCAGATTAAGTCCATTACTTCTTGTCCTACCATCAGTGGACATGGAGACCAAATGATCATTGTCCTATTTATAAAGACCAAACTTTTCCCTCTGCAATCATCTGTTAACTGGTTATTATCCCCTCTTCTTGCCTGGCGTACAATGGAAGAGGAGAAAATTCTCTCTTAACATAGGATGCAAATGTCAGTTTGTTCTCTCTTCATGTTTTAGTGAAAGTCAGAGAGAAGAAGAAACATGACCTGCCAAAGAGCACAGAGAGTTTGTTTCAGCTGGATCTGTGACTATTAGCAGAAGAGTGATACCTAAGGGCTGTCGCTACCACCCACTATGGGGCTTGAATTTATGATGGTGGGATTAAGAGCATCATGCTCTACCAACAGAGCTAGCTAGATTTAAAGTCAGTCAACTGCCCAGTCGCCGTGTAGAAGGTGCCCTATAAGAATATAAGAACAGCCATACCGGGCCAGACCAAAGGTCCATCTAGCCCAGTATCTGTCTACCGACAGTGGCCAATGCCAGGTGCCCCAGAGGGAGTGAAGGTAACAGGCAGTGATCAAGTGATCTCTCTCCTGCCATCCATCTCCATCCTCTGATGAACAGAGGCTAGGGACACCATTTTTTACCCTTCCTGGCTAATAGCCATTTATGGACCTAGCCACCATGAATTTATCCAGTTCCCTTTTAAACATTGTTATAGTCCGAGCCTTCACAACCTCCTCAGGTAAGGAGTTCCACAAGTTGACTGTGCACTGTGTGAAGAAGAACTTCCTTTTATTTGTTTTAAACCTGCTACCTATTAATTTCATTTGGTGACCCCTAGTTCTTGTATTATGGGAATAAGTAAATAACTTTTCCTTATCCACTTTCTCAACATCACTCATGACTTTATATACCTCTATCATATCCCCCCTTAGTCTCCTCTTTTCCAAGCTGAAGAAGCCTAGCCTCTTTAATCTCTCCTCATATGGGACCCTCTCCAACCCCCTAATCATTTTAGTTGCCCTTTTCTGAACCTTTTCTAGTGCTAGAATCTCTTTTTTGAGGTGAGGAGACCACATCTGTACACAGTATTCGAGATGTGGGCATACCACGGATTTATATAAGGGCAATTATATATTATCAGTCTTATTTTCTATCCCCTTTTTAATGATTCCTAACATCCTGTTTGATTTTTTGACCACCTCTGCGCACTGCGTGGACATCTTCAGAGAACTATCCACAATGACTCCAAGATCTTTTTCTTGACTCGTTGTAGCTAAATTAGCCCCCATCATATTGCATGTATAGTTGGGGTTATTTTTTCCAGTGTGCATTACTTTACATTTATCCACATTAAATTTCATTTGCCATTTTGTTGCCCAATCACTTAGTTTTGTGAGATCTTTTTGAAGTTCTTCACAATCTGCTTTGGTCTTAACTATCTTGAGTAGGTTAGTATCATTTGCAAACTTTGCCACCTCACAGTTTACCCCTTTCTCCAGATCATTGATGAATAAATTGAATAGGATTGGTCCTAGGACTGACCCTTGGGGAACACCACTAGTTACCCCTCTCCATTCTGAGAATTTACCATTAATTCCTACCCGTTGTTCCCTATCTTTTAACCAGTTTTCAAACCCTCAATCCCTGAGGGTGTTTATTTGTGAGCTGAGGTTCTCTGTCTGACATTTGACTTCTTTCCTGGTTTGTTATGTCCCCAGCGAGCAAACCAGAGCTGTCACAAGGCTGGTTAGATGCTGCTTTCTAGACCAGAGAGCTGGGGTTGATTTAGCATGCTGCCGCCATCAGCTGGTCAGAGAAACCAGGGCAGGAGGGTGGAATTTAGGATTCTCCCACCAAGGGGAGGTCCTGTTGGACTCATCTAGTGGGAGAGAGTCTGAGTCTGAGTTCCTCACATGACACACACACACATTTTCCAGGGAATCAGGTCCCCTGGAGAAAAACTCAAAAGAAGCCCAGACCCAGGAGTGTCAGAGAAGGGAATCACTGTTTGCCTTAAGAGGTGGGTGAGGGAAACGTGCAGGTCCTTAGATCCCTCCAGCACCTGATAGAACCATTTGTGGGGAAAGTCTGGGGAAGCCGAGGAGGACAAGGAGAGGGAAAAAGGCCTTGCAGCTGTTGTGCAATCACCATGCTCTCAGCAGAAGGGTCCAGGGGGCTCAGCACTCAGAACTCACAAGATGGCAAAGCTCAGAGCCCCGTTCCACGGAGTCAGAGTGTGATCAGCTCACAGCGAGGGGGAGCAACACCCCTTCCTTGGTCTCTATGCCAGAGCACCTATCAGCTCAGTGTCCTTCCTGCAAGAGTCGGCTGCTGAGAGGGTTGCGATGGGGTAAATGAAGGCAGAGGAGGATTGTTCCTCCTGGGTTTTTTTTTTGTGTGGCTCTGTGATCCTGCTGGAGGAAGAATCATTCGAGTTTGTTTCAGTGGCTTGTGTTGGGCTGAGGTTGTGACCCTGAGTACAGGGGTTCCTGCACTCTCTGTTCTTAACCCCTCAGGGAGTGGACAAGGGAGCACTGTCAGAAAGTGGATAGAAAGTAGCCTAAGAAAGTGTAGCATAAATGAGAAAAAAAAACATCAGCTCTCTAGTGGTCTAGTGTTTAGGATTTGGCACTTTCACTGCCATGGCCTGGGTTTCCCAGTCAGGGAAAAGTAACTTTAAACCAAAAAAGCTTCAGTTATTCTTCACTTGCAATGTAAACAAGCCTGTGGTTTTTTGCTGATTCCCCCATCTTCCCAGCATCTCCAGGGCAGGGCTGGCTCCAGGCACTAGTGCAGCAAGCAGTTTCCTGGGACGGCCAATGGAATGGGGAGGCTTCTGCGGCAGTTGGGCCCTGTCAGTCCCTCTCGGAGGGAAAGACTTGCTGCCAAAACTGGCAGAGGTTGAGCTGCCGCTGATTGCAGCTTTTTTATTTTTTTTTTCCGCTTGGAGTGGCAAAAACACTGGAACTGGCCCTGCTCCATGGAAGACAATTTGTTCAATCCCAGATGAGTGGAGTTCTATCAGTTCTCAGCCTGAGTCCTTAGGTCTTAATCCTAAGGATATTGTCCCATCATAGGGCCATTTCCCTCCTCTCTTTCATACAGAAGCACAATTTTCCTTGCACAGCCACAGGAGCAGCAAGATCTTTCTCTGTCCCTTGTGCAAAGCAGGGGGCCAAATTCCATGGAAACAATGGATGAGTTGGGGCCCTGGGCACATCCAACCCTGGCAGTGAGATGTTCCCTCCTCTCTTTCTTTATGCCCCCGTTGTTATTTCATGGATTGTCTGGGATGGGGGAAAAGCTGAGTTCACTCCAGGTGAAGGGTAAAAAGGACCCTCAAAGTCTCAGGACCCAACCCCTTCTACCAGGATCACCGAGGTGCTGGGGATTTGAGTAGGAAAGGGACTATGTGAATTGTCAAGGTGAGGAATGAATAACAATCCACAACCAGATCCACTTCATTAACCACTGACACAGACTAATCCTGCTGCAGAAAGAAGGGAAACTGGGAGTGATTCTTTGCTGTGCAGCCATGGAAACAATGACCCAATTGCACCGCAGTGAATGTGCTGGGGAAGCTGGACTTTACAGGCAGGTGGCAATAGCAGATCCTAGAAATACCTGGAGCTTCCCACACCACTCCTGCCACCAGGGTCAGGTGTTGAGCGACTCACAGCGCCCCTCCCCTCCCATTACCTTCCAGCAGGAGGTGGCCGCACTCCCCACCCAATGCAGGGGAGAGGGATGAGTGTATCTCTGCACCCTGAGTCCGGGGCACACACTCTCTCTGCCCCACACATCAATTCTGGCCCTGCTGAAAAGTGACCCTAAGAACCAGCAGCCTCCAAGACAGCAGGTTTGGCCCTCAGAGCAGGGAATGTGTCCCCTATGCTGCTCTTAGGCCACTGGATGCTCTGGGAATAGGAGGGCTCTGAGTATGACCGACAGCCTATCTAGGGATGTAACTCAGTGGTAGAGTACATGCTTTGCATGTATGAGGCCCTATGTTCAATCTCCAGTGTTTTGAGGTTCTTTGTTGCACTCTGCTGCTTTGCTCAGGGCCAGCTGGGATGTGGCCCAGCAGTCTCCCTGCAGGAGTTTTAATCCTGCTGAGTGAGGGGCAAGTGCCAATTGAATGCAAGGTCTGGGGGGGTTTCTGCTCCTAAGTCACCTTGGTACATTTAAGATTCCCATCTGCTTTGCTGCTTGGGACAAGGGTAGATGAGAAGGGCGAATCCTCCAGCACTGGAGGGAAAGATCCCATCTGCACAGACAGAGACGCAGACTAGACTTATTTCTAGTCTGGGCCCAATCTTTTCACCTGGTATAGCCCTTGTTCCAGCTCAGGTGATAGCTAGGGGATGTCTCATCACTGCAGCCATGTTTGTTCAGTTCCACCCCCTTATACAGATTTGGTACAAGGCAGGAACATTTTGTCTCTCTCCTGTGGAAAAGCCACAGGTTTAAGATGGATTCCTGTACCAGGTGACACGGTCACATGTCCTGTGAGACCTCAAGCCTTCACTCTTCCTGGCCTGACTCACAGATGGTGCAGGACAGAGCCATCTCCAGTCAATTGTCCTGGTTAATGAGAGCCATCAAGAGTCCAAACCACTATTAATGGCTCACACTTTGCATCATTGCAACAGGACCTCAGAGTTATAGTTCATATTTCTAGTTTCAGATACAGGAATGATCGGTTCATACAAATAGGATGAACACACACAGTAGATTATAAGCTTTGTAATGATACCTTACAAGAGACCTTTCGCATGAAGCATAGTCCAGTCACTTTATATTCACACTCATTAACATATTTTCATAAAATCACATGGAGTGCAACTTCACAACAGGGAAAGGGTTTTACTAGGACACCTGGGAGCAGTTGAGTTTCATGTACAGGCTGTAGTATTAGTTCCTCCAGGTTTCTCATAAGCACACAGGGACCTTAACAGATGCTCTCGATACAGGAATGGCCCAGACACGATAAAGTGATGGCAATTGTATTTTCCTTTTTTATTTTTGCATTTCCAATGACATTTCTGTCTGTGATTTCGTTTTGCTTTGTATAACTGTGTTTTCTCCTGGATTTGATATTTAACTAAAAAAGAAAAATGCCTCAGGGCCGCGGATGGAGGATCACGCTGGGGCTAGGACTGCTAAGAGAGCGAGAGTAGCAGGTTTTCTGTACTGTTTCTCGCTTTCTTTTTCTTGATTAGTTTCTCTTCTGCACGAAATTTGCCTCTTTTACATGTGAGCCTGGTTAGCTCAATTGGACATCAGACTTTTAGTCTGAGAGTACAGGATCCAAGTCCCTGGTCAAACAGACACATAGTTCCCCCTGTGATATTCCTCAAGAACTTCAGAAGGACTCTTCTTGACTTCAGTTTTTCCTTTTCAGAAATTAGCCTTTCCTAGGAATGGCCCTTTACTGCCTGGGACTGAAGATGCTACTTCCTCACCTGTCCATTGACCTAGCAATCTGGAGGAAGAAAGGCCTCTGGGCCTGCAGCAAAGCTCCGTGCGCTGACTTTTTGAACAAATGCAGGGCTAGCCAGAGATGCATGTTCCCACTGAGTCCTCCCTGCCAGAAGTCAACAGAGATCAAAGGCCCCCATGTTGGTCCCATGGTTTAAGGGCCAGCACTCAGGACTTTGAACCGTGAAATCAAAGTTTAAGTCTCAATGAGACCTTGGGGTCCTTTGGTTGCCAGCTAACCATCTTGGGATTTCCAAAGCTTCATCCTGCTCTCCCAAATGACATGGTAGCCTGATCTAATATTTAACTAAAAAATAATTTATCTGTGCACCAAATGGAGGAGCAAGATGGAACTAGGGCTGATAAGGGAGCAAGAATAGCAAATTTTCTGAATTTTCTGTCCTCTTTTTCTTTACTAGTTTCTCTTCTGCACCAAACTTTCCTTTCTTTGTGTGAGCCTGGCTAGCTCAATTGGTAGCACATCAGACTTTTAATCTGAGGGTCCAAGGTTCAAGTCCCTGGTCAAGTAAAGAAGGGGACTTTTCCTCCTGTGGTATTCCCCCCAAAACTGAAGAAGGCATCTCTTTAGGATGTTACTTAACATCACTCCCTCTGCCCCTGTAGGACTTGGCCTCCTCTAGGAAGGGCCATGTACTGCCTGGGACTGAAGGGGCAACTTCCTCTCATGCCCCCTGGCTTCTCAGTCTGGATTAAGAAAGACCTTTCTGGGAACTGCAGCAAACTGCTGCATGACAACTTGGTGAGTAAATGCAGGGCTGCCCCCACAGGGTCATCCACACCAGAGCTCAGCACAGGTCTGGGGGATCCCTATTGGTCTCATAGTGTAAGGGCCAGCACTCAGGACTTTGAATCCTGCAATCTGAGCTGAAGTCTTGTTGGGATCTGAGGGCAGACAATTTCTGTGCCACAAACCCTGCTGGGTCTTCCAAGGCTCTGTCTTGCTTTCTCAAAGGCCATGAAAGCCTGTCTTTTACCTGCCAGCTGTTGCTACTTGAGCACAAGAGGGGACGTTTGATCCAGAAGCCTGGCTGTGCCTGGAGTCCTGTAGGTAGGGATGCAAGCTCCATTTCCTCTGAGTCCTGAAGCTGGGCTGCAGCCTGGCCTAGGAGGCAGCCCTATTGGTTGACCTACTGGCCCAAAGTCACTTGGGCGGTGTTGGTGTTCCCAAGGAATGCTGAAGGGTCTAAGGGAGGGAGGCTTAATACTCTCCCCTATCAGTCAGGGCGGAAGAGAAGGGCTCAAGAGTGGGCAGGTTGATGGCTGGGCCTTCTAGCATTCGGTTGGGGATGAGGTGGGGAATGCGAACTGGGAGAAGCGGTTGCTGGCCTGTTAGGAATATCTCGGCCAGTGGCATAAGTGGACCTTGTCATTAGCCTACAAAGTTGTGATGCTCAAGACTTATCTTTTGGCTGTGGGAAATTTCCTCAGCCATGTGTTTCCCTCTGCTCCACGAGTGCTGCTGAGACCAAACACGATGGCCTTCCTAGCCAATAGGAGCTGCGGAGTTGGTACTCAGGGCAGGGGCAGTGCATGGAGATGCTTCCCCACCCTGGGGGATGCTGGAACATGCCAGCCACTTCTGGGAGTGGCACGGAGGGAGGGAGGTAGAGTGGGCAGGGAGTCACATCAATGTTGCTGGCACATCTCTGCATGATTCCCTTGGCAGCACCAAACAAGGGATGTTTTCCACTGCCCAGGATACCCAGCCAGGGACTGATGTGCTGGAGATATGTTGGGAAAGGGACTGTCTGAATTCCCAAGGCAGGGAATGAACAATCTACAGCAACATCATTAACCACAAACACATTCTAACCATGCTCCAGCCAGTAGGGAAATGGGCAGGAATTCTTGCTGTTCAGCCAGGGCCACACGTACAGAGCTGACAGCAGTGAGTGTGCTGGGGAAGCTGGTCTGAGCAAACAATTGGAAATGCCCCTTCAGTGAGAACAGAACCAGAGTGAAGAAAGGCCCCTGTCTTAAGCGGTTGTGGCTGAGTGCTTAGGGAGCTGGGTTGAAGCCATAGGTGTCTTTCTGTGGAGTTTTGATTCTTGCCAGCTAGGGAAGGCTGGCGTGTGGTGTCTTCATGGCTGTACTTTCAGTGATGCAGGTTTCTCTATCCCATTGTTCCATGGGCATCCTACTAGATTGCCAGCTGCCTTTCAACTGCAGTGTGGAGACTGTGTATGGGGAGAGACAGTGAGTGTGTCGAAGTACGTAGGAGCAGATCATTATTATCTCTACTTGAAAGAGGAAGAAGCTAAGGCTGAGAAAGGAGAATTGACTTGTCTTAGGTCACACAGCCAGGCAGTGGCAGAGTTGGGAATAGGACCCAAGAGCCCTGATTTTCAAACTAACCATCAGATCTTGAATTTCAGGCATTGAATGACCTGAGTAAAGTGCTCTCAGATGAGCTCCAGACCAACAGCAGTGCACAGTAATTATTCAGCAAGTATTTGAGGAAAACTGCAATGTTACAGAGAATCATGAACTGCTCAGAGACAATTAATGCAGAGAAGCAGCAAAATTCATCAAACATATAAGTGGTTATGACTTATTTCCTTGGTCTTCAAAGAGAACAACAAGGACCTGAGTCTCCTCCATGTCAATAACCCCCTGCTCAGCCAATCAGAGTAGAGACTGAGCATGGGAGGCTGAGGGTTCTCACTAGAGAGCCCAAAGGATGGCCCAGGTCACAGGTGGGGATCCCTGCCCGAGCACTATTTCAGCCCCACATTTTTGGGTGGACCTCCCACAGTGGGAGCTGCAGAGTATGTCTACACTACGGGATTATTCTGATTTTACATAAACCGGTTTTGTAAACAGATTGTATAAAGTCGAGTGCATGTGGCCACACTAAGCACATTAATTCGGCGGTGTGTGCTTCCATGGGCCAAAGCTAGCGTCGATTTCTGGAGCGTTGCAGTGTGGGTAGCTATTCCGTAGCTATCCCATAGTTCCCGCAGTCTCCTCCGACCCTTGGAATTCTGGGTTGAGATCCCAGTGCCTGATGAGGCAAAAATCATTGTTGCGGGTGGTTCTGGGTAAATGTCGTCACTCATTCCTTCCTCTGGGAAAGCAACGGCAAACAATCATTTCACGCCCTTTTTCCCTGGATTGCCCTGGCAGACACCATAGCATGGCAACCATGGAGCCTGTTTTGCATTTTGTCACTTGCACCGTACGTGTACTAGATGCCACTGACAGAGGCGGTACTGCAGCGCTACACAGCAGCATTCATTTGCCTTTGCATGATAGCAGAGATGATTATCAGTTGTTCTGTACCGTTTGCTGTGCCATTGTAAATTGGCAATGAGATGATTGTTATCTGTTGTTCTGTGCTGTCTGCTGCTGTCATGGGTGCTCCTGGCTGACCTTTGCTGAAGTTGGCCAAGAACGCAAAGACAAAAATAGGAATGACTCCCCTGGTCATTCCCTTCTTTACATTGTATCTAAAAATAGAGTCAGTCCTGCCTAGAATATGGGGCAAGTGTACTAGAGAACCAGACAGCACAGCTGCTCCGTGTCAGATCCCACAGAAATGATGACTCATGCCGTTCTAAGGGGTGCCCCTACAACAACCTCACCTGTTGCTTCTCTCCTCCCGCAACCCTCCTGGGCTACCGTGGCAGTGTCCCCCCATTTGTGTGATGAAGTAATAAGGAATGCAGGAATAAGAAACACTGACTTGTTAGAGATAAAATGAGGGGGAGGCAGCCTCCAACTGCTATTAGTCCAGGCACGACATTAAGCAGTGCGGGGGAGAGGAGCCCAGCATCCTGCTGCTATGGTAGTCCAGGCAGTACAGAATCTTTTCTTTACACATGAAAAGCAGCAGGCCCTTTAAATCGTCTCCCAAGCCCCCATGCCGGAGCCCTGGGGAGCAAATCACTGCCGTGGATGCTGCTCTCTCCAGCTTTGCGAACCCAGAGCAGGGGCGGCAGAAGCTTCCTTACAGTGGGGGGGCACTGTTATCCGAACTGTGGCACCCTCATGACACCCCTTCCCTAAGGACCCCCACTCACAGCACCTCTCCCCTCGAGGCCACACCCACAGAACGCCTCTTCCCCAAGACTGTACTCTTTCCCCTCCCCTCCATCATTTGTCCTAACAGCCAATAAAGAGTGGTGGGGCCATGGCCATCTAACCCCCCTGTTCCAGCACCCCTGACACAGAGCTAAGCAGGCAGCAGTGTGTACGTGTATGTGTGTGTGTGTGACAGAGAGTGCTGTGCTGTGCTGAGCTGAGCCAGTGAGAGAAGAGGGGCTGATGTCGGGGCTGTCCCCTGCCTCAGGACTGGTTGCTTCCAGCAGCTGTCTGAACTTAGAGACAGTGTGCCGACACACTCACTCTTCCACAACACACACACTGTCTCTCCTCACCCCCCACCCCCACTCTCTACCCCATCACTTGCACATTGCAGTTGAAAAGCAGCTGGCAATCTAGTAGGATGCCCATAGAACAATGGAATAGAGAAACCTGCATCATGTGATGCTGTACCAGCCCGTGAGTCATTGCAAACCCTTCCCAAAGCACCCTGCAGCCAGTTGCACAGTGGGATAGCTACCCACAGTGCACTGCTCTCTGTGGTGATCCAAGAGATTCTAGCATGGATGTGCACTGGTGACACAGGGTGGACATGCAACAGCTGTTCAATTAAAACACTTTAACTAAAGCCATATCACCCATTAGTGTAAGTCTAGCTTGAGAGTGAGACAAGGCCCAGCTCTGTTAAAACTAAAGAACCACAACTTCCTCTGTAGTTTGACTGCAGATCAAGTGGTCCTTGGTTCAAATCCAAGTGCCCTCTCACAAACCTGTTCCTTCAATAAAAATAATTCCATCTGCAGTATGTTCAGGAGCTCCACTAAATAGGGACCCCTGAAATGAATGGACACACTCAATGTTTTCCTCTGCAAATGCATAAAAATCTAGCAAACATGTCCCCCAACTGAAATCACTTCCAATCCTCTAAGTCTCTAGGTTTGTTTTCATCAATTAAACAAAGGCACATGAAGACGCATTTGCAGGTCCTTGGCCTCCATGGGCTACAGTGCGCAGAAAAACAAGAACCACATCCACTTGGGAGGAATGGGCTAGTCTGTATTACATTTGGTAAGTAAGTTGCCATTGGGACCGAAAACTCTACTGGAGGTGGACAGGAGCCGTTACAAAAATAAAATAACCAAGATTTACCAAACTCCCTGTTACACATTCAATCCTCTGTTTGTGCACACGGCATCAATTGGGGCTTTAATAAATGGCAGCCTTCCTTTAACACAGATCGTTGTTCCTTGTGACTTTCAGATGCATTTGAATGGCAGCTGTTTAGAGGTCATGTGCTGCTAGCTCATGAGCAGCAGCAGAGTCTCTGTACGTTTACCAACCGTAGAGCTGTGTGTGTCTGCATCCAAGTAACTGCAGTGTCAATGTAGTACCAGACAGTTAATTGCACAGTTTCACTTTCCGGTCTCATTGATCATTTGGGTAGAAACAGCAATGGTTTGGTGGTTTTGGGTTTTTTTCCCCTTCATTTTCTCCTAAGGAATGTGTGATCTTGAGCATGTTATTTTAAGTTCCCTGCGGGTCAGGAAAATTCCATCTCCTTGAAATAGGTGGGGAAGTGACCTGTTTGTGTAACCTAGAATAACAGAGCTTTTATAAAGCAGTTTTGCCTTTAATATACTGGGATAAAGACAGTAAATAGTAAATTCTACAGCCAGACACCAGGCCAGGATCAATTGATGGGGCCAGGATCAATTAATTCCAGAAGAAACAAACTCTTGGGAAGTAGATGTAATTTGTCCCCAAACCTTTCTTTATTCTCATATGCTCTCAGGGATTCTCTCCTAGAGGGCAGAGTTAAGGTTATCTGGGCATGTACCCTCACTCTGTATTCCCTGTTTTTCCAGAATTTGAGTTTTACTGAACTCGATGTTCTGGAAGGTAAGAGATATTCACAGTCAAAGTTAACTCTGTGTTAATAAAGGTTTTGTTAGTGGCAAATAATGAGACTAATCCCTCACTGCGGTAATTCCACTGACTTCAGTGTACTCTTCCTCATTTCTAGTTCCAAAAAAATAAGCAAATTAAAACAACCTTGAGAACTAAAATGCTGTGAGAAAATGGAAATTTTAGTAGCTCAAATAATTCAGTTTCTTCTGTTTTGTGCGTGTGTAAATGGCACATGTTAATTTATAAGCACATCTTTCTTAACTTCTTCAAATATTCTGTAGTACATTAACTAGATCAAGTGGGTTGTTCAATGCAGTGAGGTTTTCATGCATTGCCCAAAACATATTTTTCATGTTATGTAAATGAACACAACTCATTGAACACAAAATTGTGTATTTCATGCCGTGAACTGAGTCGGTAGGTCAAATTAATAGGCTTGTTTTTTCTCTGTCTCTCTCCATGAAAAAAGGAAGAAACTGTGAAAATACCCATGGAGAGAGGGTGTTTCTGAGAGCTGGGGTAGATATGGAGATATTTATGAAAGGAGGAGAGGCCAAAGTAGGGCCTTAGCTGGAACAAATGGGGAGGTTTTTTGTGCAGTTTCATTTCAGCCAGCCTCACATCCTGTAGTCCCTACTTCACCACCCCACCAACAAAGCCACCTGTGACTCCTAAGACAGCCCCACTGCAAAAACTGCAGAACCCTCAGCACTCCCTCTCCTAGCTGGATCCCCTGGCAGCCAGAGCTCTCCGCAGAACTGCTGTGGTTGCTCTCCTGAGTGTCTGATCAAGGATGGCTATCGGCTTCTCCTGAGAATGCAGCTGAGAAATGACTCACCCTTCTCTAGATTCTCGCCTCTGGGCTCTGAGAAGCAGGATGGGCCCTGTATGATAAAGTTCATGCAACATTCCCCTCTCATCCCAGCCCTGGTTTGTCACTAGTAGCCTGCTGTGTCTGGGTAGCAGCAAAGGATGTTTCCCAACATTCAGGAGACCCCAGCCTGGGACTAAAGTCAGCCCAGCCCAGACCCCACATCCTAAAGTGAATAAGAAAAATTTATTTACTTGTTCTCATAATATAAGAACTAGGGAACACCAAATGAAAGTAATGGGCAGCAGGTTTAAAACAAATAAAAGGAGGTTCTTCACACAGTGCACAGTCAACATGTCAAACTCCTTGGCTGAGAAGGTTGTGAAGGCTGGGACTATAATAGGATTTAAAAAAAAAACCTAGATAAATTCATGGAGGTTAAGTCCATTGATGGCTATTATCCAGGATGGGTAAGGAATGGTGTCCCTAGCCTCTGTTTGTCATAGGGTGGAGATGGATGGTAGGAGAGAGATCACTTGATCATTACCTGTTAGGTTCAGTCCCTCTGGGGCACCTGTCATTGGCCACTGTTGGCAGACAGGATACTGGGCTGGATGAACCTTTGGTCTGACCCAGTATGGCTGTTCTCATGTTCTTATGAAGGGAGGGAGAAAGCCCTGCAACACAGTTTCTGTAGTGTAGTGGTTATCACATTTACCTAACATGCAAAAGGTGATTGGTTCAAAAACAGGAGGTTTTACTTTTTCTGCCTGTCCAGCAAAGCGCTCCTACTGCTGCCACTGTCCTGTCCTGCAGTAACCCCAACCCCTGCATGGCAGACGGTGGTGAAATGAGCTGAGCAAAAAGCCTTGGCATCAGCAGGGGAAAGCTAGAGGGTCTAGGCCAGTCACCTTTTGAAGCCTTGTGACTTGGCCTCCTCTGCCCTTGGAGGTTGGCCTACGGAGGTCGGCTCTTCCTGCTGGCCTCCTTTGTGTGACATGCCAAAGGAGGGAGTGAGGCAGGAACGGGGCAAAAGAGGAAAGTCCAGCTGAGGAAGGCAGGGCAGAAGCTAAGCACCTCAGTGCTGCTAAGTGGGGTTAGTAGAGAGCCACCATTCGTTCTGCAAAGCCTGGGGAGGTGCAGTTGGCTGCTGGGAGGTAGAATCCTGTGCCTGCCTCTTGGCTTCCCAGGGATGGCTACTTGCATCCCAGGAGAAGAAGGATGGTTCTGGGTGAAAGGAAGGCAAGCAAAGCTATGGGAGGAAATTTGGGTGCAGGGTGCTGGCTCTGCACTGGGGGAGGGGATTGGGGTGTAGGAGGGGTGATGCTTACCTCGGGCAGTGCAGCTCCCAAAGTGATCGGTACAGACAACCCTGCGTCAGCAGCTCCTAGGTGGGCCATGCCAGGGTGTGTCCATGCACTGCTGCATGCAGGCGCTGCCCCCAGAGCTCCCATTGGTTGCAGTTCCTGGCCAATGGGAGCTGCGGAGTTGGTACTTGGGGCAGGGGCAATGATTGGAGACCCTCCCCCCGCCCCAGGGGATGCCGGGACATGCCAACCACTTCTGGGAGTGGCACGGAGGGATGGAGGTAGAGTGGGCAGGGAGCCACCTTAGTGCTGTTGGCACATCTCTGCACACCCATGGGGGGAGGGGAGCAGAGGTCGCCCATGTGCTGCCTGGGGTAGGAGCAGTGCACAGAGCTGCCTCCCCTACTGGGTCTATTACAGGAGTGGATGGGTGGGGTCTTTTGGCCTGTGTGGTGCAGCAGGACGGACTAGATGATCACATTGGTCCCTTCTGACCTTAAAGGCTCCGAGTCTAAAAGGGAGAGGGAAGTAAAGGAAGTTTTTTTTAAAAAAACCAAACATTGTAATACCAAGATGACTCCAACAGCTCATTGTACGGTCCCACCCCTTTCTTCCTCCATTGTGCATTGAATGACCTGTAGGACATTGATTGTCTCATTCCATTGATAAACTGATACAATGCAACTGAAATTAAACCAACTCCCAAGGGAGAAAACATCACATCACTGCATTGGCTGGGAATCGAACCCAGGTCAACTGCTTGGAAGGCAGCTATGCTCACCACTATACCACCAATGCATCTGGCAAAAGTGTTACTTATGCTTGCAAAATGAGGATAGAGCAGCATTGAGGAGATTTTCGGCCTGTTAAAATGTACTGGATTCTCATCACTAAAAAAAACCACCTCCATCTTCACTTGAGTTTGAACCATCAGCCTTTCAATTAGCCACCAAAGTTGTTAATCACAGGGTATGTCTACACTACGAGATTATTCCGATTTTACAGAAACTGTTTTTTGGAAACAGATTGTATAAAGTCGAGGGCACGCGGACACACTAAGTATATTAATTCGGTGGTGTGCATCCATGTACAGAGGCTAGCGTCGATTTCCGGAGCGTTGCACTGTAGGTAGCTATCCCATAGCTATCCCATAGTTTCCGCAGTCTCTCCCACCCACTGGAATTCTGGGTTGATGTCCCAGTGCCTGATGGGGCAAAAACAGTGTCGTGGGTGATTCTGGGTAAATGTCGTCACTCACTCCTCCCTCCGTGAAAGCAACGGCAGACAATCATTTTGCGCCCTTTTCCCTGGATTGCCTGGGCAGACACCATAGCACGGCAACCATGGAGCCTGTTCAGCTTTTTTTCACTGTCACCATATGTCTACTGGATGGTGCTGACAGACGCGGTTCTGCAGCGCTACACAGCAGCATCCTCTTGCCTTTTGCAAGTTAGCAAAGATGGTTATCAGCCATACTGTCCCATCTGCTGCTTTGCAAGCTCTTTTTTGATTCTGGGACTGCATGGTCACCTGTGCTGATCGGTGCTCCACGCTAAGCAAACAGGAAATAAAATTCAAAATTTCACCGGGCTTTTCCTGTCTACCTGGCCAATGCATCCGAGTTCAGATTGCTGTCCAAAGCGGTCATAATGGTGCACTGTGGGATGGCGCCTGGAGGCCAATACCATTGAATTGTGGCCACACTAACCCTAATCCGAAATAGCAATACCGATTTCAGCACTACTCCCCTCATCGGGGAGGAGTACAGATACCAGTATTTAGAACTCTTTATATCGATATAAGGGCTTCATTGTGTGGACGGGTGCAGGGTTAATGCTATTTAACGCTGCTAAATTTGATATAAACTCATAGTGTTGACCGGGCCAGAGACAGCAGCAGGTTTCCCCTATTGTTTCCCACTCCTGTGCCACCAGCCACTGCCCCTCTGATGCATCCCCTTCACCCCTAACCCCTGCACCCCCTCCTGCACCCACGTGGGGACAGTGACCTGTGTGCATGGAGCAGCTCGCATTGCTACCCGCTCCTCCCTGGAATGCTGCTCCTCTGGGCACCCCTAGGAGCTGCAGAGGTGGGGTGGGGGGGCAAGAAGCAACATCATCTGAGTTCCCTGCATCCAGGTCACTTTCCTCAGCCAGGCTGCATAAGGGGAGGGCAGAGAGCAGCAGCTTCTGATGCTCCCCTCACAGCACAGCCCAGGTGGGGAAAGTGACCAGGACGCATGGAGCACATAGGGTTGCACCTCGCTCCCCTCAACCCTCTATGGGGCCATGGAGGAGCACTGGGGCAGGGGAGAGCAGTGAGCACCTTCGCACTGCCACACGGTGCCCTTTGACCCCCTGGAGCCCTAGGCGGCTGCTGGGGGGCCCCCCCCATAAGGCCAGCCAAGCTCCCCAGCAAGAACAGCAGAGAACACAGGGAGACTGGCCACACACTGAGCAGTGGTAGCCTGGGCAGCACGTAATGGAGGCTTGGGTGGGCTCAGCCTCCCCAAACCTTGCATCGACAAGGAGACAGTGGAGCCCATGACTAGGGGCCCTGGAGAAATTATGTCCCCCTGGAAAAGTCTCCCCCATGTCAGCCCCAGGGCTGGAGGAGCTCCCACTCCGTGCTACGGCCCGGGGGCTGGAGCAGGGGCACAGAGCTTCTCTGATCTTGGGGCCACAGCGGGGCAGGGGTAAAGGAGTGACAGGGTGGGGCTAGTGGGGGAAGTGGTGGAACAGAGGTGACATAGTGGATGGGGCCGTGGGTGGAGGTGTGGCAGGGGGCAGAGCCACAGACAGAAGTGAGGGGGCCTAGTTCCAGTGCTGGGGCCCCTGCACTTGTTCTCCCTTTCCCTGGGCTTTGGCATCACTAGCCCCTGCTTAACGTGTAGGGTTCAGTGGTCCCCAAAATGTGGGGCATGACTCCTAGGGGAACAAAGAGGAAGATTCATAGGGGCACCTCAGGGGCTGAGCCAGCCCCCATGGAGGGAGCACCAGTCAGCCCGACTCTGTCCCAGCTCTTTTCCAACCCCACCCTCAGCCTGGGCCCCTGATTGCCAGCTCGGCCTCAACCCCCTTACCCCTGTCTGCACCCCTCTCTTCAGCAAGCAACACCCCACTCCCAGCCCCAGTTTTCAACTGTGGCTCCGAGGGCCCACAGCCATGGATAAGAGGGCACAGTGTGAAATGTTTGGGGACCACTGCTTTAGGGTGACATTCTGAATCACTTCTATGCAGTCCAATAACAGCTATTCCTCACCCAGCAGGACCGACTAAGTATGTTCTGCTGCCCTTCACATGCAGGAAGGATAATAACATTTCATACCACTCAGTGCTAAAGTGATTTGTAACCCGCCACCAGCTAAAACTGGCCATTTTGGGGAAGCGGCCCCATGATGCTGCATACCTAGGCAGAGTAGCTGTGTCTATGCAAACACTGTCTGTTCCTGAAGCCTTTCCCACAGCTGGTCACTAGGTGTGAGGGGGGAGCTCATTCAGCCCCTGCTTCCGCTTAGTATTTAAAAACACCTTAGTGTCCCTATCTCTGCTGGCCTTAGATTTCTCATCCTTTCCACATCCTGACATCTCAGATGAGGTGGCCGAGTGGTTAAGGCGATGGACTGCTAATCCATTGTGCTCTGCACGCATGGGTTCGAATCCCATCCTCATCGGATGCATTTAGTCTTCACTCCTCCTTTCTAGACAACCATCTCCCCCTTTGGTACAATGACAGATCAAACAATGTTGCTTCCTGCAAACAAAAGCCTGCTCAGAAACCCCTCTGCTTTAAATAAAATGTCTAAATCTCAGATTTCTAAAAAAAAAATTCTCTAGTCCTGTATGTCTTAGTTTTTATCTCAAAAGGTAACAGCCTCATAATCTCCCCCAAACACCCTGAGACCTCCCCAAAGTATTAAAATACCCCAGTTCTCAGCAAGGCCATGACAGTGACCCACAGCTAGAGTGTCTAGGCTAAGCTGTTCTGAAGGAGGCAACTCAAACATTTTCTCCCTGCTTCCCTTGGCAAGGTCTGACTGGGAAAACAAAATTCCCCAAACTGAAAATTTTCAGCTGAAAAACCAGTACTAGCTATTTGGGGACTTTGGTTTGAATGTATTATTATTATTATCTTCTGATTTATGAATCAGTTTTGTCATCCAGGTGTGTTTCCAGCTGTTGATTTGTGGGGGAGAGATGCCAAGTCATGATGTCTCTTCCCCTCTTTCATAGTTTCTTCCAACTTTCTAGAAAGCTCCTTTGCTATGACGTGAGTCAAGCAGTGTCCATTGTTGCTGTGTTATCTCGATGAAGTCTGCATTGTACACGGTTCCTGGGATAGTCCTTGGGACTGTAGCCACCTTTAATAGGCCAGCAGTGAGTCTGGCTCCTCCCTTGTCGCACCTGAAAGGCTGGTGGGGGGTATTTCCCAACTTGATAACATATTTCTGTAATGCACACAGAGCAAACTTCATAACTTCCCAAACCAATGTGAGCCCATAGAATGCAAGAAGACATTAAGGTTCAACAAATGAACAGTTCAAGATTTTTGAAATGATACCTCACCAGGCAGCCTTTTTCAAAACGTATCATCACTATATGAGAGTGGTGAATATGGGGCTTGCAGGGTGCTGCTTTAAGCACAGCGTGCCACACCTGGGCTTCCATTGCAATGGGAACGTACCCTTAGAATCCATCTCTCCCAGGATAAAGATGGCAGCATGACTGGCCTGGGTCATCTGACTTGGGCTCATTATGCTAAAGCTGAGAGGCTAAAAACTGTGGTGCAGATATTTGTGTTCACACTGAAGCCTGGGTTCAGAAACCCTCACCCCTCGTGGGGTCTCAGAGGTTGGGTTCAAGTCCATATGTCTGCACTGTAATTTTATAGTCTTGCAGTCCAAGTCCCATAACCCTGAGTCAGCTGACCTGGGCTTTGAGACAGGTGACCTGGGTGTTTTAATCACAGTGTAGACATAACACTAGGATAGGTCTAGGAGCCCAGAAGGTTGGGAGGGAGTTTAGCAAGTGGAAATGGTAAAACCGCAGGGAAGTATTACCCTGGACTCATGGCAGTTCTCCGTTGGTCTGTCTGCTTTTGAGGCAGGGATAATAACTCCCAGTGGTGCCCTGTTGAGTGGCTTTTGGGGTATCTGCTCTTGGCTGTTGTCAGAAGGACCTTTGGTCTAGCCCAGTGTGGGTTTTCTTATGGTTTAAATTACACACACAGGCACTGATAACAGAGTTACTGAACGTTTGGGAGTTAGGAGCTGGTAGGTCAGTGGTCCAGTCCCCTCATGGATGACCCCCTCCCTCTGGGACAGGGGCAGGTCTGAGCTCTCACACCAAATGCTCATTGTGGCTGCCAGAATCTGTGGCCAGCTCATTTAGTTTATGCCGAGGGTTGAGTCCTGCTTTGTGCCCAGTGTCTGAGAATGAAAATCCTAAACCACCCTATGAAATAATGAATGCAGCAGGATGTGCTATTGTCCCTGCCCCAAAGCAGGCAGACCAATGGAGAAATGCCATTGAGTCCAGGGTAATACTTCATTGCGGTTTTACCTTTTTTGCTTGCTAAACTCCCTCCCAACTTTGAGGGGGCCCAGAGCCCAGTATTGAGCCTGAGCTGAGACATCTACACTGCAAATTTACCACCCCACAGCCAAAGCCTCGGGAGCCTGAGCTGGCATGGGGCAGCTCTGGGTGTTTCATTGCCAGCGTGGACATAGCGTAGTATTATGTCTGCACTGTCATAAACACACCCAAGTCACTATTCTCAAACCCTGGGTCAGTTGATTCAGGCTTGTCGGGGCTTGTGCTGCAGGGTTATAAAATTTACAGTGTAGACACTTGGGCTTGAGCCCAGCCTCGAGACCCCACAAGGGGTGAGGGTCTCCGAAGCTGGGCTCCAGTCTGAGCCTAAATGTCTACACTGCACGTTTTTAGGCCTCACAACCTGAGCCCCAGGAGTCCAAGTCAGATGATCCAGGCCAGCCGGGCCACACTGCTTTTATTACTGTATAGATGCCCTATCAGGGTATGTCTACATTGCAATGTAAGCCCAGGGTTAGCAAAAGTCATGTCAGCAGCCCCAACGCATAAACATAAACCAAGAGGAAAAGACCTCACCCCCCAACTAAGCTGGGCCAGTGTCCTTCTCCCTACGGGTTCATAAGTCCAGCAACCAAAAGTCCTTTAACATGAGCCATCCCCTCTCTGCACCCACTCACAGCTGTTGTCCTTAGTCAGTGCAAGCCCAGAGGTGCCTCTGTACAGTTCACCTGCCATCCTGGGTGGAAAAGGGGGAAAATAAGAAGGCACTATTCTCATAATGTTGTCTGCGGACTCACTCATCCCTCCACAGCCACCCTGTCCTAACACTGATCTAATCCCTAAATTTTAGTATTAGGACCCAGGCCCAGCCCATTTGGCTTTGGAACCCCTGTCCCCCTGCCTAGCAAGTGCTATTGAACTGAGATTGAGTCCCTCAGTCGGGGTCTGCCGAGCACAGTTGTGCTGCCCTCAATTTACACAACAAGGATAACAACGCTTATTTCTCCTGCCCCAATAACAAGGAGGCTGGGAATCCAACACCAGGCAAAAGTGATCATTCAGCAAGCAACCAGCATATTCCAACTATACTGTAAAATCCACATGCAACTCATACACGAAACCTTGCAAGAAAAAATCTCCCTGAGAGAGTCTGAAGCACCTGCTGCTGGAGGGAAGGAGGAGCCGTGGTTTGGGATTGAGTGCACTGGGAATAGAAGGGGCTGTTGGGTTGGGATTGAGGGGGCTGTGGGTAGGGACAGAGGAGAAGGGTGAAGAGGAGTAGGCTCTGGTTGGGATTGAGAAGTAGTGTGGCATAGGAAGGGACTGAAGTTTGGATTGAGGGGCACTGGGGAAAAGAGGGGACATGGTTTATGCTGAAGGCAATCATCATTTGGGGATCCAGCAGGAAAGGGGAAAGCAGCAGGTGATTCTAATTCCTAGGGATATTCTATGTGTGTGTGTGTGCAGGGAGGGAACATGCTATATGCCCAGAGGCCTTTATTCCTCCAGGCTGCAAGGACAGAGGGGCTGTCAGGAAGTTGCCCCTTCAAACCCACACACAAAAAGGTCCTTCTGAGAAAGGGAAAATCCTGAAGAGAAAAATTATGTCAAAGAGGACTGCAGAGAGACAGTTTAAGATCTTGGAAAGTAGTTCACCACCTGACCATGGACTTGAACCCTGGACCCTCAGTTTAAAAGTCCGATGCTTTGCCAACTGAGCTTGTCCAGAACTCACAAGGTAGAAAGCAGCTTGGTGGCAGAGAAGAACTAGTCAAGAAACAGAGTGGGAAACAGTAGGGAAAAACCTGCTGCTCTCTCTGGCCTGGTCAACACTGCAAGTTTATATATAATTTAGCAGCATTAAATCCCATTAAACCCTGCACCTGTCCACACAACGAAGCCCTTTATATCGATAGTAAAGGACTCTTAATACTGATATCTGTCCTCCTCCCCGATGAGGGGAAGTAGCGCTGAAATCAGAATTTGCTATGTCGGATTAGGGATTAGTGTGGCTGCAATTCAGCGGTATTAGCCCCCTTTGAGCTCTGCTTGCAGAGGCAATAAAGTTAGTGTTGTTTCACATTCCTGCATTCTTTTACTTCACACAAATGGGGGGATAACTGCTACAGTAGCCCAGGAGGGGTAGCAGAGGAGGGAAGCAAACGGGTGGCGTTGTTGCAGGGGCACCCCCTGGAATGGCACTGCAGCTCATCATTTCTGCAGGATGTCTGGGGCTCTGACCTGGAGAAGCCGTTTCCCTCTCTGGTTCTTTAGTAGGCTTGCCTGATAGTCTAGACAGGACTGACCCTCCCTTTAGACAAAACTCAAAGAAGGGAATGACCTGGGAGAGTCATTCCATTTTTGTCCATGCGCCCCTGGCCAACCTCACCGAGGCCGGCCAGGAGCACCCATGACAGGCAGCAGATGGTACAGTATAACTGGTAATTGTCATTGTCAACTTGCAAAGCAGCAGACGGGACGGTATGGTTGGTAACCATCTTTGCTAACTTGAAAGGCAAGGGGATGCTGCTGTGTAGTGCTGTAGTACCGCGTCTGTTAGCATAATCCAGTAGTCATACGGTGACGGTGAAAAAAGGCTGAACGGGGCTCCATGGTTGTCAGGCTATGGCGCCTGCCCAGGCAATCCAGGGAAAAGGGTGCGAAATGATGGTCTGCCATTGCTTTCACGGAGGGAGGACTGAGTGATAACATTTACCCAGAATCACCCACTACACTGTTTTTGCCCCATCAGGCATTGGGATCTCAACCCAGATTTCCAATGGGTGGGAGAGACTGCGAAACTATGGGATAGCTATGGGATAGCTACCCACAGTGCAACGCTCCGGAAATTGACACTCGCCTCGGTATATGGACGCACACCGCCGAACTAATGTGCTTAGTGTGTCCGCGTGCACTCGACTTTATACAATCTATTTCCAAAAACTGGTTTCTGTAAAATTGGAATAATCCCATAGTGTAGACATACCCTGTGATTAACAACTTTGGTGGCTAATTGAAAGGCTGATGGTTCAAACTCAAGTGAATATGGAGGTGGTTTTTTTTAGTGATGAGAATCCAGTTCATTTTAATGGCAGAAAATCTCCTCAATGCTTGTCTAGCCTCATTGGCAAGCATAAGTGACACTTCTATCCAGATGCATTGGTGGTATAGTGGTGAGCATAGCTATATTCCAGTAGTTGACCTGGGGTTTGATTCCCAGCCAGTACAGTGATGTGATGTTTCCTCTGCTGGGAATTAGTTTAATTTCAGTCACATTGTATGAGTTTATCAATGGAATGAGAGAATCAATGTTCTGCAGGTCATTCAACACACAATGGAGGAAGAAAGGGGTGGGACTATACAATGAGCAGGTGGAGTTAATCCTGGTATTACAATGTTTGGGTTTTTTTTAAAAAACTTCCTTTACTTCTCTCTCCCTTTTAGACTCAGAGCCTTTAAGGTCAGAAAGGACCAATGTGATCATCTAGTCCGACCTGCTGCACCTTACAGGCCAAAAGACCCCTCCCCCTCCTGTAATAGACCCAGTAGGGAGGCAGCTCTGTGCACTGCCCCTACCCCAGGCAGCACATGGACGACCTCTGCCCCCTTCCCCCTAATGGGTGTGCAGATATGTGCCAGCAGCACTAAGGTGGCTCCCTGCCCACTCTGCCTCCGTCCCTCTGTGTCACTCCCAGAAATGGCCGGCATGTCCCAGCATCCCTGGGTGCAGGGGGAGTGTCTCCATTCACTACCCCTGACCCCGAGTACCAACTCCTGCAGCTTCCATTGGCCAGGAACTGCAGCCAATAGGAGCTCTGGGGGCAGAGCCTGCAGGCAGCGGCACACAGAGACCCCCTGGCACGGCCCACCTAGGACCTGCTCCCCCAGGGTTTGTGTGTACCAGTCACTTTGGGAGCTGCAGTGCCCGGGTAAGCGCCACCCCTCCTGCACCCCAAGCCCGCTACCCCAGCGCAGAGCCTGCATCCCACACCCAAATTTCCTCCCAGAGCTTTGCTTGTTTTCCTTTCACCCAGAACCATCCTTCTTCTCCTGGGATGCAAGTAGCCATCCCTGGAAAGCCAAAAGGTAAGCACAGGATTCTACCTCCCAGCAGCCAACCACACCTCCCCAGGCTTTTCAGGCGTTGCAGAACAAATGGGCTTAGCTTCTGCCCTGCCTTCCTCAGCTAGACTTTCCTCTTTTGCCCCATTCCTGCCTCACTCCCTCCTTTGGCAAGTCACACAAAGGAAGCCAGCAGGAAGAGCCGGCCGCCATAGGGCAACCTCCAAGGGCAGAGGAGACTAAGCCACAAGGCTTCAAAAGGTGACTGGCCAAGGTCATCTAGTTTTCACCTGCTGATGCTAAGGCTTTTTCCCAGCTCATTTTACCACCCTCTGTCCTGCAGGGGTTGAGCTTATTGCAGCTGTTACCCAAAATTGGGCCAGCTAGTAAGCGTAGGGAGGACTAATGACCCACCAGAGTTTGGCAGAAAGCAGCAGGTTTATTATACTGACAGCTAAGTTCAAAAGAGGAAGCGGGGGTGTCACACTCACACTTGCATACTCATGCTTCCAGGACAGGCACAGCACTGGAGATGTCAGGATTCTGCAAGGTAAGTGTCCCACAGTGCAGCTATGGACGGTGCAATGAAGATAAGTCTTTCGGAGGCACAATGAAATACAATGCAGAGAACCACTGGCCAGGCAATCCCGGCAAAGGGCATTCACTGGAGGTACAAGCTTGTGAGTGACTCCTGAGCACATGGCCCCTTCTCCTTTTAAGGACCTGCACCTAATGGCCTGCGACTAGAGATGACTTGGCTGCATCTGGTTGGTCACGCTCCACTTTGGTCAGTGTCCATGCTCTGGGTATGTGAGTGCTGCCTAATTACAGTCCCAGACACCTTGTCTACCTGGAAGCTCTTCTGCTCTTCTAGCTGTTCAACCAGCCAATTCATCCCACAAGCATTCCAGGAGAGGGAGAGGGGAAAAACCACTTCACAGGTATTCAGAGAGGGAGAGGAGACAAAAGCAGGAGGGAGGGAAGTATAACACACCTATTAAGCATACAAGGACAGGCCAGTAGGAGCTGGGAAAAGGAAGCCATCACGTTTCTGCCTGGTTTTAAACCAGGGACCTTTTGCGTGTCAAGGAGACATGATAATCACTACACTACAGAAACTCTGTTGCAGTGCTCTGCCCCTCCCTTCATAAGAATATAAGAATGGCCATACTGGGTCAGACCAAAGGTCCATCCAACCCCATATCCTATCTGCCAACAGTGGCCAATGCCAGGTGCCCCAGAGGGACTGAACCTAACAGGTAATGATCAAGTGATCTCTCTCCTGCCATCCATCTCCACCCTCTGACAAACAGAGGCTAGGGATACCATTCCTTACCCATCCTGGCTAATAGCCATTCATGGACTTAACCTCCATTAATTTATCTGCAAAAAGAACAAGGAGTAATTGTGGCACCTTAGAGACTAACAAATGTATTTGAGCATAAGATTTCATGGGCTAAAACCCACTTCATCGGATGCATGCAGTGGAAAATACAGCAGGAAGATATAGCTATAGATACACACACACACACACACAGAGAACATGAAAAAATGAGTGTTGCCATACACACTATAACAAGAGTGAACAGTTAAGGTGAGCTATTATCAGCAGGAGAAAAAAACCTTTTGCAGTGATAATCAGGATGGCCTATTTCCAACAGTTGACAGGAAGATGTGAGTAACAGTAGGGGGACAAATAAACATGGGGAAATAGTTTTACTTTGTGTAATAACCCATCCACTCCCAGGCTTTATTCAAGCCTAATTTAATGGTGTCCAGTTTGCAAATTAATTCCAATTCAGCAGTTTCTCATGGGAGTCTGTTGTTGAAGGGTTTTTGTTGTAATATTGCGACTTTTAGGTCCTGTAATCAAGTTACCCGGAAGATTGAAGTGTTCTCAGACTGATTTTTAAATGTTATAATTCTTGATGTCTGATTTGTGTCCTTTTATGCTTTATGTAGGGACTGTCTGGTTTGGCCAATGTACGTGGCAGAGAGGCATTGCTGGCACATGACGGCATATATCCCATTGGTAGATATGCAGGTGAATGAACCTCTGATAGAGTGGCTGATGTGATTAGGTCCTATGATGGTGTCCCCTGAATAGATATGTGGACAGAGTTGGCAACGGGCTTTGTTGCAAGGTTAGGTTCCTGGTTAGTGTTTATGTTGTTTGGTTGCTGGTAAGTATTTGCTTGAGGTTAGGGGGGCTGTCTGTAAGCAAGGACTGGCCTTTCTCCCAAGATCTGTGACAGTGAGGGATCATCCTTCACGATAGATTGTTGATCCTTGATGATGCACTGGAGAGGTTTTAGTTGGGGGGCTGAAGGTGACAGCTAGTGGAGGTTGTATTACTTTCTTCACTTGGACTTGTCCTGTAGTAGGTGACTTCTGGGTACTCTTCTGGCTCTGTCTAATCTGTTTCTTCACTTCAGCAGGTGGGTAGTGTACTTGTAAGAACGCTTGATAGAGATCTTGTAGGTGTTTGTCTCTGTCTGAGGAGTTGGAGCAAATGTGGTTGTATCTTAGAGCTTGGCTGTAGACAATGGATTGTGTGATGTGGTCTGGGTGAAAGCTGGAGGCACATTAGGTAAGTATAGCGGTCAGTATGTTTCCATTATAGGATGGTGTTTATGTGACCATTGCTTATTAGCACTAGTTGTGTCCAGGAAGTGGATCTCTTGTGTGGACTGGTCCAGGCTGACATTGTAGGTGGGATGGAAATTGTTGAAATCATGGTGGAATTCCTCAAGGGTTTTCTTTTCCATGAGTCCGAGATGATGAAGATGTCATCAGTGTAGGGCAAGTAGAGTGGGGGCATTAGGGGATGAGAGCTGACGAAGTGTTGTTCTAAGTCAGCCATAAAAATGTTGGCATGCTATGTGGCAATGCGAGTACCCATAGCAGTGCTGCTGACTTGAAGGTATACATTGTCCCAAATGTGAAATAGTTGTGGGTGAGGACAAAGTCACAAAGTTCAGCCACCAGGTTTGCCGATGACATTATCGGGGATACTGTTCCTGACAGGCTTGTAGTCCATCTTTGTGTGGAATGTTGGTGTGGAGGGCTTCTACCTCCATACTGGCCAGGATGGTGTTTTCTGGAAGATCACCAATGGATTGTAGTTTCCTCAGGAAGTCAAGTGGCATCTCGAAGATAGCTAGGAGTGCTGGTAGCATAGGGCCTGAGGAGGCAGTCTACACAGCCAGACTATCCTGCTGTCAGGGTGCACGTTGCCTGAAATGATGGGGCATCCTAGGATTTCCAGGTTTATGGATCTTGGATAGCAGACAGAATAACCCTGCTGCTTTTTTAGGCCTGCTGCTTCTCTGTCTGGGGTGTTTTTGTCAGCCCTGGCACACAAAAATGGCATCACTGTGAGCGCCCACGAAGGCAAGATGAATTTTGGCTGCCTTGCTCAGCTTGACTTGCTTCCTCACCCCATTCCTGCCTTAGATCCTGGCTCACCTGGTGGCTGAAGATGGTCCATTGTCTCAAGCGGTGCCAGAGCCTGACATAGTGCCCCTGGGCAGCTTTGCTCTGCACATGCCGGACCATGCACATTTGCAAATACTTTAAAGTGCCTGTCAGTAAGTTCTGGGGACAGTTGCTCACCTTCAGAGGAAGCTCCCTAAAATTGGCCTGTCTCACCCAGTAGTACATTGACCTCTGTTCAGATTGAGCCAAAGAGGTGAGGGGGGGCTAGCTGCTGTGGCCGCAGCTGCTGAGAGGGCAGCCACTGTTGCGGATGAAGCCATCCTGCAAGAACCTTCCACCTAGCCACCCACTGAAAATCGTGTAGGGTGTAAGGTGAGAGTAGAACACTTAGAGGGGGGGCCTCCCCCTTCCCTCATCATTGGCCATCCCATACCCGGTGCTGCACCCAGTGGGGTAAAAATAATACAACCATATCGGAAGAGTCAGTTGCATTCTTTGTGGTTGCTCCACCATTTCCCTTGGGCCTGACCTGCCTTCCAGCTGAGACACCACTGAGAGAGTCGTACAAGGCTTCAAAGCCCACCAAACCCAACCCCCCTTCTAATACGGCAGAAAAGCCACATGTCTCCTGACTAGGCAGGGACTTCCTATTGCCCCACAGGAAGTGGAAGGCCTTGTGTTCGGTCTCAGCAGCACTCATGGAGCAGGGGGAAACACATGGCTGAGGAAATTCCCCACAGCCAAAAGATAGGTCTTGAGCATCACAACTTTGTAGGCTAATGACAAGGTCCACTTATGCCATTGGCTGAGCCTTTCCTCACAGGCCAGCAACCGCTTCTCCCAGTTCGCGTACCTCACCTCGTCCCCAACCAAATGCTAGAAGGCCCAGCTCATCAGCCTGCCCACTCTTGCAGCCCTCCTCTTCTGCCCTGACTGATAGGGAGGAGTATTGAGCCTCCCTCCCTTAGGCCCTTTCAGCATTCCTGTGGACACCAACACTGCACAAGTGACTTTGGGCCAGTAGGTCAACCAATAGGGCTGCCTCCTAGGCCAGGCTGCAGCCCAGCTTCAGGACTCAGAGGAAATGCAGCTCGCATCCCTACCTACAGGACTCCAGGCACAGCCAGACTTCTGGATCAAACATCCCCTCTTGTGCTCAAGTCACAACAGCTCGCGGCAAAAGACAGACTTTCATGGCCTTTGAGGAAGCAAGACAGAGCCTTGGAAGATCCCAGTAGGGTTAAGTGCCACAGGAATTGCTCTCAGATCCCACTGAGACTTCAACTCATATTGCAGGATTCAAAGTCCTGACTGCTGGCCCTTACACCATGGGACCAATAAGGAACACCCAGACCTCTGCTGAGTTCTGGTAAGGATGACCCTGTGTAGGCAACCCTGCATTTGCTCACCAAGCTGTTCATGCAGCAGTTTGCTGCAGCTCCCAGAGGCCTTTCTTAAACCAGACTGAGAGACCAGTAGGCATGTGAGGAAGTTGCCCCTTCAGTCCTAGGCAATACATGGCCCTTACTAGGAAAGGAGAAGCTGAAGTCAAGGAGAGTCCTCAAGAGATACCTTTCTGAAGATCTTGGAGGATATTACAGGGAAAACTGTCTTTTTCATTTACCAGTGACTTGAAGCCTAGACCCTAGATTAAAAGCCTGATGCTCTACCAACTGAACTAGCCAGGCTCACATGGACAAATGGCAAATTTCATGAAGAAGAGAAATTAGTCATGAAACTGAGGGCAGGAAACAATACAGAAAACTTGCTACTCTTGCTTTCTTAGCAGTCCTAGCCCCAGCCTGCTCCTCCATCTGGCGCCCTGAGGCCTTATTCTTTCTTTAGTTAAATATCAAATCCAGGAGAAAACACAGTTATACAGAAATGTCATTGGAAATACAAAAATTAAAAAGGAAAATGCAATTCCCATCACTTTAGCGTATCTAGGGCCATTCCTGTATCGAGAGGACCTGCTAAGTTCCCTGTGTGCTTATGAGAAATCTGGAGGAACTCATACCACAGCCTGAACATGACACTCAACTGCTTCCAGGATGCCGCAGTAAAACCCTTTTCCTGCTGTGACTTTGAACTCCATAGGATTTTATGAAAATATGCTAATGAGTGTGAATATAAAGTAACTGAAATATGCTTCATGCAAAAAGGTCTCTTGTAAGGTATCATTACAAAGCTTATAATCTACTGTGTGTGTTCATCCTATTTGTATGAACCGATCATTCCTGTATCTGAAACTAGAAATATGAAATATAACTCTGAGGTTCTATTGTAATGAGGCAAAGTGTGGGCCATTAATAGTGGTTTGGACTCTTGATGGCTCCCATTAACCAGAACAATTGACTGGAGATGGCTCTGTCCTGCACCATCTGTGAGTCAGGCCAGGAAGAATGAAGGCTTGGGGTCTCCCAGGACATGTGACCATGTCACCTGGTACAGGAATCCATCTTAAACCTGGGGCTTTTCCCCAGGAGAGAGACAAAAGATTCCTGCCTTGTAGCAAAGCTGTATAAGGGATGGAACAGAAGAAAGGTGGGTGCAGTCATGAGAAATCCCCTAGCTACCTTGAGCTGGAACAAGGACTATACCTGGTGAAAAGATTGGGCCCAGACAAGAAATAAGTCTAGTCTTGCGAAAGAAGAGTATTGGAAGATCTCTGAGGGTGAGACTTGATCTGTATTGAGTTTCATGCTGTATTAGGCTTGGACTTGCATGTTTTTGTTTTATTTTGCTCTATGGAGAATACAAATGGCACAGAGAAGGAAAAGATAATGCCATAGAAAAGTCTCTGTGTGTGTGTTAGATGGGTGGAGGGTGTCTAGAAACCACTCTCCTCTAGTTTCTTTTCTCTGATTTCCTTTGGAGAATCTGAAGCAGGGAGCAGAAGCCATTGCTACCTCTGAGGCTTGAACTCATAATCTTCAGATTATGAGACTGACATGCTGTCAACTGCACTAAGAAGACTTGGTAAAGCTTTAAGGCTCCGTGCATGTAGGACCCTCCTACATCGGTGACTGGGGCAGGGAAGGAGCCAGGGGTGTGCTGGAAGAAGCAGGGAGCTCTGGTGCCCACAGACCTGTCCTGGCAGCTTTCTCAGCAGCAGAGAAATCAATTTGCCCTGCCAGTGAACAATCTCCTGGAACTAATGGCAGCACAGGGGGATGTTTCCAAGCTGTGCACCTACTGCCACATTTTGGAACTTACTCTCCTTTTCCTAGCAGGGCACTTTCCATGGGAATTCAGCAAAGCAAACTACACAGGTAAGAGGAACAAGCTGGGGAAGGTACATGGGGAACAGAATCCAGGGCTCCAGATAAGGCTTGAATTTATAATCCCAGCAGCTTGCCCTTCTGCACTAACCAATTGCACCATTGCAGATGCTTTTTAGATGGATTTGGGAAGCAGGCAGTTCCCAGTCTCTGTGGTTCACACCTTTGCCTGGTAATTGAAAAGCAGCTGGTTCAAACCTAATTCAAGATGCGGCTTTTCAGTGATGAGACTCCAGTACGTTTTAACAGGAAGAAAATCTCCTCTATTCTGGTTTAGCCCCATTTGACTCCTTCTGCCCATCTTCTCTGCCCCCCCCAGTCTCTTTCCTTCCCCACTGGGGCCATGCAGAGAGGAGCCGCAGTCAGTCTCTGTCACAGAGAGTCTGTATCCTACAAACGGAGGGAGGGGTCACTCTAAAACATTGATAACGGGGAGAGGAGGGGTGTGCGTGGTTAGGGGGAGAAAGGATGGAGACCTAACAGTGGGGCCCAGAGAGATTCCTCCAAACAGGGGAGATCCCCTGCTGCCCCCCATCTGCGGGAAGAACAACTGTGTGTGGGGGGTCTCCACATGCTGTTCCCGCCCCAAGAGCCAACTGTGGCAATGGGAGCTGCAGGGCTGGAGTCTGTGGGCAGCAGTGCTCAGAGATGCCCCCAGCCCTCCTGCTTAGGGGCTGCTGCCAGAGGAGGGTGCGGGTTGCTTTCGAGAGATGCCCGAGGTAAATGCTGCACCCTTCATCCTCTCCTGTACCCCCAACCCAGACCCCACACCTGCACCCAAACTCCTTCCAGGACCCTGCTCCTTGCACATCCTTCTGCACCTCAACCACCTGACTAAGCCCAGACTCCTGCACCCAAACTCTCTCCCAGAGCCCAGCCCCTCTCTCTCCCACACCCAAACTCCCTCCCAGAGCCTTAGGCCGGTGTGGGGTGGGGGGGCAGGACTTGGTCCCATTCTGGGCACCACCAAAAATTATACAAACCTGCCGCCTCTGTCCAGCCCAACCTTCTGCTGATGCACCTCAGCCCACACCCGTGCAGGGTTTGAAGCTTCCATTGCTTAAATTCCAGGACACTGAGGGATTTCAGCTCCACTTTGCCCAGAGGGAAACTTCACCCCACTTCCAACCAGGTTCTTGTCCATGGGATCACTGTTATGGGGGCTGGGTCCCTCGGTGTCTTTTCTCTCTCTACGACAGGCCAGGGTGCAATAACTGGGGCATCAGAGCACCCAGGACCTTCTGTGGGGCTGCCATTCCCCTTCCCCTTCTCTGGTCTCATCTGTCATTGACTCCAGCCTTTTTTCTATCCATCCTCAGCACCTCCCAAGCAAGCTGCACTCACCTCAAAAAGACATAAAGTCCTGTGGCACCTTATAGACTAACAGACGTATTGGAGCATAAGCTTTCGCAGGTGAATACCTGCTTCGTCGGATGCATGTGGCGGAAATTTGCAGGGGCAGGTATAAATATGCAGGTAAGAATCAGTCTAGAGATAAGGAGGTTAGTTCAATCAGGGAGGATAAGGCCCTCTTCTAGCAGCTGAGGTGTGAACGCCAAGGGAGAAGAAATTGCTTTTGTAGTTGGCTAGCCAGGCACAGAATTCCCACTCCATTCATCCGATGAAGTGGGGATTCACCCCTCAAAGCTTATGCTCCTGTACATCTGTTAGTCTATAAGGTGCCACAGGACTCTCTGCTTTTTACAAATCCTGGTTAACGCAGCTACCCCTGTGATACTCAAAAAGACAGTGTCCCCTGTCGGGTGTACATCACTGACCTCTCTCCTTTCCGAGCACTGACTGCCCCTCTGTTTCCTTGCCTCTCAGTCTGAGCAGATGGGACCTTTCCCTCCAGTGCTGGAGGATTCGCCCTTCTCATCTACCCTTGTCCCAAGCAGCACAGTGAGAGGGAATCTTAAATGTACCAAGGTGACTTTGGAGCAGAAACCCCCCAGACCTTCCATGCAATTGGCACTTGCCCCTCACTGAGCAGGACTGAAACTGGTGCAGGGATACTGGTGGGCCACATCCCCTCTGGGCATGAGCAAAGCAGCAAGGTGAAAAAATGAACCTGAGATGCTGGGGATTGAACCCAGGGCCTCATACATGCAAAGCATGTGCTCTACCACTGAGCTACATCCCCAGATGGGTTGTGTTTGCTATGGGTTATACTCAGAGCCTTCCTGTTCTCACTGCATCCAGTGACCTATAAGCTTCACAAGAAGCCCATTCCCCTCTCTGAGGACCAGGCCTGCTCTCCTGGAGGTTACTTGTTCATAGGAGTCACTTTGCAGCAGGGCAAGATTCTATGTGTGGGGCAGAGAGAGTTTGTGCCCTGGACTCAGGGTGCAGAGATACACTAAGCCCTCTCCCCTGCATTGGGTGGTGGGGGTGCTGCAATCCCCTGCTGTAAGGTTATTGTGGGGTATGCTGTGAGCAGCTCAACACCTCACCCTGGTGGCAGAAGTGGGGTGGGGAGTTCTAGGTGTTTCCACCTGCCTGTGAAGTCCAACTTTCCCCAGCACATTCACTGCGGTGCAATTGGGTCATTGTTTCCATGGCTGAACAGGAAAGAATCACTCCCAGTTTCCCTTCTAGCTGCAGCAGGATTAGCCTGTGTCAGGGGTTAATGAGGTGGATCTGGTTGTAGATTGTTATTCATTCCCCACCTTGACAATTCACATAGTCCCTTTCCTAATCAAATCCCCAACACCTCAGTGATCCTGGTAGCAGGGGTTGGGTCCTGAGACTTTGAGGGTCCTTTTTACCCTTCACCTGGAGTGAACTCAGCTTTTCCCCCATCCCAGACAATCCATGAAATAACAACAGGAGCATAAAGAAAGAGGGGAGGGAACATCTCACTGCCAGGGCTGGATGTGCCCAGGGCCCCAACTCATCCATTGTTTCCATGGAATTTGGCCCCCTGCTTTGCACAAGGGACAGAGAAAGATCTTGCTGTTCCTGTGGCTATGCAAGGTAAATTGTGCTTCTGTATGAAAGAGAGGATGGAAATGGCCCCATGATGGGACAATATCTTCAGGATTAAGACCTAAGGACTCAGGCTGAGTCCTTTAACAAATTGTCTTCCATGGAACAGGGCCAGATTCAGCATTTTTGCCACCCCAAGCGGAAACAAAAAATAAAAAAGCTGCAATCAGCGGCAGCTCTACCTCTGCCACTTTTGGCAGTGAGTATTTCCCTCCAAGAGAGACTGAGAGGACCCAATAGCCACAGAAGCCTCCCCATTCCATTGGCCATCCCTAGTGCCTGGAGCCAGCCCTGCCATGGAGACACTGGGAAGATGGGGGAATCAGGAAACAGCCACAAATTTATTTACATTGCAAGTGAAGAATGACTGAAGCTTTTTTTAATGGAAGTCAGTTTTTCCCTGACTGGGAATTGAAGCCAGGGCTTGGTAATGAAAGTGCCAAATCCTAACCACTAGACCACCAGGGAGCTGATAATGTTGTTTTTTTTCTCACTTATGCTACACTTTCTTAGGCTACTTTCTATCCACTTTCTGACAGTACTCCATTGTCCACTCCCTGAGGGGTTAAGAACAGAGAGTACAGGAACCCCTGTACTCAGGGTCACAACCTCAGCCCAACACAAGCCACTGAAATAAACTCTAAGGATGCTTCCTCCAGCAGGATCACAGAGCCACGCAAAAAAAACATCAGGAGGAACAATCCTCCTCTGTCTTCATTTACCCCATCGCAACCCTCTCAGCAGCCGACTCTTGCAGGAAGGACACTCAGACGATAGGAGCTCTGGCATAGAGACCAAGGGAGGGGTGTTGCTTCCTCTCACTGTGAGCTGATCACAGTCTGACTCCGTGCAACAGGGCTCTGAACTTTGTCACCTTGTGTGTTCTGAGAGCAGAGCTCCCCGGACCCTTCTGCTGAGAGCATGGTGATTGCACAACAGCTGCAAGGCCTTTTTCCCTCTCCTTGGCTTCCCCAGACTTTCCCCACAAATGGTTCTATCAGGTGCTGGAGGGATCTAAGGACCTGCAGGTTTCCCTCACCCATCTCTTAAAGCAAACAGTGATTCCCTTCTCTGACACTCCTGGGTCTGGGCTTCTTTTGAGTTTTTCCCAAGGGGGGGCCTGATTCCCTGTGAAAATGTGTGTGGCACCAGCTTGTCTGCCCCCTCTCTGGGAACCGAGAATCTTTTTCAGACTCTCCCCCACTAGATGAGTCCAACAGCACCTCCCCTTGGTGGGAGAATCCTAAATTCCGACCTCCCGCCCTGGTTGCTCTGACCAGCTGATGGCGGCAGCATGCTAAATCAACCCCAGCTCTCTGGTCTAGAAAGCAGCATCTAACCAGCCTTGTGACAGCTCTGGTTTGCTCGCTGGAGACATAACAAACCAGGAAAGAAGGCAAATGTAAGACAGGGAAACCTCAGCTCACAAATAAAAACCTTCAGGGCACCTTCTACACTGCGTCTGGGCAGTTGACTGACTTTAAATCTAGCTAGCTCTGTTGGTAGAGCATGATGCTCTTAATCCACCATCATAAATCCAAGCCCCATGGTGGGTGGTAGCGACAGCCCTTAGGTGTCACTCTTCTGCTAATAGTCACAGATCAAAATGAAACAAACTCTCTATGCTCTTTGGCAGGTCATGTTTCTTCTTCTCTCTGAGCTTCACTAAAACATGAAGAGAGAACAAACTGACATTTGCATCCTCTGTTAAGAGAGTATTTTCTCCTCTTCCATTGTACACCAGGCAAGAAGAGGGGATAATAACCAGTTAACGGATGATTGCAGAGGGAAAAGTTTGGTCTTTATAAATAGGACAATGATCAATTGGTCTCCATGTCCACTGATGGTAGGACAAGAAGTAATGGGCTTAATCTGCAGCCAGCGAGATTCACGTTAGATGTTGGGAACAGCTTTCTAACTCTGAGGGTAGTTAAGCTCTGGAATAGGCTCCCAAAGGTGTCTGTGGAGTCTCTGTCCTAGGAGGTTTTTAAGAACAGGTTGAACAAACCTCTGTCAAGGATACTCTGCATATACTTGGTCCCATAGACAACCTGCTCTGGCTCTGGTTCCCTCCTTCTGCTCCCTGCCTGGGCCGGCTGCTGGGGCACTTGATCCCACATGCCCCCAATGCATCATCTCTGCTTGACCCTGCCTCAGCAGAGAGGGCTGGATTTCATGACCTCTCCAGGGCCCTTGCAGCCGTACAGCTCTATAATTCGATGCCATCGCAATACAATATAAACAACAACAAAAGTGGAAACACCCCAATCTAACATCTAACAATTCAGCGTGAACTGACATTCCACAGCACAAAGTGACAACACGTAGGAGTGCAAAGCCCGACAATTCAGCACCATGCAAATGAACGCCCCATGGGGCAAAATGACGCACTGCAAAAGAGCTCAGCTCAAACCAACACAACACAAGGCGGTGCAAAAACCATACAACACGAAACTATGTGTCAGAGTGCAAAGTGACACTGTGCAAAACAGCTCAGTGTGGAACAACGACACAGCACAAACCCACACAACAGAATCATATAGAAAGGTAGGGCAGGGAGGGACCCTGAGAGTCAGGACCAAGTCTCCCTTGGCCACCCTGACAGGTGTTTGAAGAACAAGGAAACAAAGGGCACCACGAACTTATGTTTTTTGGATGAGTCAAGAAAAGGGAGCAGCATTGTCCCCCTCGGGTAGCCCCTGTTCAATTCCAGGTCAGAAAACAAAACTCTTCTGCAAGAATATCCAAAAAATGTTGTGTTTCACTTCACTTCATAAGTACAGTTGTGTGGCAATTAAATGATGAGCCTAATGTTTCATAAAAGTGTGGGAAATATGGATGTATTTGAGGAAATGGCTTGGAATGAAGGAAGACAAAAAATTGATCAGTTGAGAGAACAGGCCCTGTTTCCCCCTGGTTTAGAGCTTCTCTCACAGCTACTGGAATAGAAAAGCTAAGCAAATGGTGTTCTATTGTTCCAAAGGAGATTGAAGTGAGGCCATTTTCTCCAGATAGAATTAAATCGTAATGTCAGGAGTGGGATGTGAAACCACGTCTCTATGCAGAGACCAGAACACCCATGGGACTGGAAGAAAAAGAGTCTTATAACTAGCACTTTAGACCAGTCCACCATCCTGATACTACAAAGAATATGACTTATCAACCCTAGTTTTCATTAATAGTTGATGAACTCTTTAGGGAGGTCGAGATGGCACATCTCTTTCAACTCCTAGAGACCTTCTACAGTGCAGCTGATTTTTAGACACACTCACCTGGCCCTAAAGTTACATGTTTCCTGGAGAGCCATGAGTTCTGAGGTGTTAGAATCTCCCTGCTCACATTTTAAGTGAACAAAAGATGGGTGCTGGCATTCTGAGACAGTAATGGTGAACCTCAAAATCCTGCCCTGGGGGCCAGAGAGTTAAGCAACCAGCCTCTACCAGGATAGCATCCTATCTGGGAACAACTCACTGGTCAATAGCTGGGGTGTGAAATTCTCATTTCTTTGTTGTCACTGTAGTCCCCACTTTGCTATTGCTTGTCTGTATAATCTCTATCTGGTGCTGTGATTGTTTCAGCCTGCTGTATAATTAATTTGTTGGGTGTAAACCAATTAAGGCAGTGGGGTATAATTGGTTAGATAATCATGTTACAATATGTTAGGATTGGTTAGTTACATTTCAGTAAAATGATTGGTTAAGATAGAGCTAAGCAGAACTCAAGTTTTACTATATAGTCTGCAGTCAATCAGGAAGTAAGGGGGGGAATGCGAATGGGAATTGGGGTAGGGGAATTGGAATTATGTTTTGCCAACAGGGGGAATAGGAACAGGGAAGGGGAACAGGGACACAGGCAAGCCTCTGTGGTGTCAGAGCTGGGAAGGGGGATACTGAGGAAGGAAATTGGAATCATTTCTTGCTGGAAGTTTACCCCAATAAACATTGAATTGTTTGCACCTTTGAGCTTCGTGCATTGCTGCTCTCTGGTCACGTGAGAAGGACCACGGAATGGGAGGTTGATGGGATAAACCCTCTAACAAGTACGTCTTTCAGGGTGTGAAAAACCCCAGGACCAGTATAATTAAGCTGACCTAAGCCATGATTAGATAGAGCTAAATGAAAGGAAAGATTGTTCTGTCAATGCAGCTACTACAGGGATGGAAAACCTCTCCCCTCACTGTAGCAACTGTCTACTCCACAGTGCTACAGCAGTATTTTAAGTGTAGACAGTCTCAGAGTGACACCAAATTTGGCTCCATGGATGCTCAGGCACTAAGACAACAACGACAACACACTAATGCTTCCGTAGTTGACAGGATTTGAACCTGTGTGGGGAAACACCCCAACGGATTTCTAGTCCATCACCTTAACCACTCGGCCACAACTACTTAACGTGCAGCTGCTTCACTACACAATATTTCTGTTCTCACAGAATTGTCACTTCAAATTGCTCAGACCAGCTCCCCCAGCACACTCACGGCTGTGCATTAGTGTGTGTCCATGGTGACAGGGAGCAGGGGGGGTTGGATGGGTCAGAGGTGGGGGGGGCAGTCAGTGGACAGGCAGCGATTGGATAGTAATGTGAGTCCCAGGGGTTTGTCAGGGGACAGGTAGGGGGTGGGGTCCTGGGGGGAAGTTGATGGGGTCTCAGGAGGGGGCAGTTGGGGAAAAGGAGAAGGGAGGCTTAGAAAGGGGGTGGGGTTCCAAGGGGCAGTTAGGGGCAGGGGTCCTCGGGAGGGGGCAATCAGGGGACAAGGACCAGTGGCGCTTAGATAGGGGGTGGGGTCCTGGGGGGCAGTTAGGGGCAGGGTCCCAGGAGGGGGTGATCAGGGGACAGGGAGCAGGGGGATTGGATGGGTTGGGGTTTCTGTAAGGGGCAGTCGGAGGGAGTGGATGGGGGCAGGGTGGGGCTTCCCTCCCCCTGGAGTGTCCCGTTTTTTGAATGTTAAAATATGGTCTTCCTCCATTCACAGTGCAACTCTCCGCTCACAGCACGCTGCCGCATGAGGCCCCCCTCCTTCTTTTCCAGTTGGTAGTGGCCAAGGGAATGCTGGGAAATGTGGTTCTTTCCCTGCTCCAGGGCTTGCTCTATAGGCAGGGAGCTAACCAAGGAACTACAGCTCCCAGAGCCCCCTATTGGTTCTCAGCTCCCATGCTGCCCTTGCAAATGGGCTGCCCCAAGCAGGTGCTTTGCTGGTGCCTAGAGCCGCCCTAGGGGGTGACGCTCCGGCTCCCCAGCGGCAGGGCAGCCTGAACTGCAGTCCAGCCTGTGCACCTCAGGCTGCCGTGAGCGCCATCCTGCTACTGAAGCCAGAATTGCAGGGTCAGTCCCAGCTCAGCCTGAAAGCCTCAGCTGACAGGGAACATCTTGGTTCAGGGCTGGCTCCTGGTTTTTTCCATGCCTCCCCGCCCCAAAAAAGAGGAGGCAGGGGCTGGAGTGCCACCGCCAAGCACATGCTTGGAGCACTGGTGCCTGATCTCAGCACTGGAAATGGAACCCAGGAGTCCTGGCTCCTCTAACCACTAGACCCCACTCCCCCCCCTTTTTCTGGGTTCTAGCCCCATCTCTGGGAGCAGAGTGGGGTCTAGTGGTTAGAGCAGGAGGAGCCAAGACTCCTGAGTTCTACTCTCAGAGCTGCTGTGTGACCCTGGACCTCTGTTTCTCCTCCCACTTTTTGGATATGGAGCCTGTAAACTCTCTGGGGCATGGCCTATCTCTCGCTGTGTCTGGGCAGCGCCCGGCCCAACGGGGCCCTGATCTCAGCTGGGGCAGGGACTGTCTCTGTGTCTGTGCAGCCCCTGGCACAACAGGGGTTTGAGTCTGCCCTGCTCTCTGTAGGTGCTGCTATTGTACAGATAAATAGTCATGATACTAAAAGGCGTGCCAGTGCGTGAGTGCACCACCATTGCCATGCAAGGGGAAAGCCGGTACAGATTACTGGGGCCCGGTGGTCCAGAAGAGGGACCAGGGCCTGGCTTCCCTGGCTTCATTGCCCCATTTAGCTGGTCCACTCTTGCTGAGGAGCCTGAAAATTTTTTTCATTGGGGCCTTAACCCGCTTTCAGCAACCCTGAGGGTATGGCGGGACTTGCCCCCCTTCACAGAGCATGGGAGTGCCAATAGGCACCTATGCATGGTCCCCCCAAGCAGGGCCAGGATGGAAATAGGGGACCTGTGCCCCCCAACATGGAGAATCTGGGGTGCAACCTTGCTTAACGGGTCAGTCTGTCCTTTCTCTGACTGTCCCATTCCAGCTTCAACTAGCGCTTGTGTTTCATTCGTTCTTTTTCATTCCTTTCCTTCTCTAGCTTGCATGTTCTTGCTTTCTTTTTTCCCCTCTACCTTTCATGCTCTTCCTTTCTTTCCTTCTTTTTCTATTTTTTTCTCTCCCTTTATTTCTTTCTCTGCCTTCCATGTTCTTTTTGCTCTCGCTCTCTCACTGGTTATTTTTTTCACTCGCTCTTTTTCCTCGCTCCCTTCCAGGCCAAGCAGGTTCTCCTCGCACACACATTTTGACAGGTTTTCCTGCTGATCACTGAGTGTATTAAGCACGTTTCAGGGGGGTTTGGCATGCCAGGCAGCAGGGAGCAGGTTGACCGGGTGTCTTTGTGGCTGTCTGCTGGCCACGCATAAGCATGGTCCTTCCCAGGGCCGGCTTTAGGCCGATTCGACCGATTCCGGGGAATCGGGCCCCCGCCCTAAGAGGGCCCCGCACCTTAGGCACCTTTTTAATTTTTTTTTAACTTACCCCGGTCCCCGGCTGCGGTCTGCTCCGGGGTCTTCCATGGTCCCGCTCCTTTGAGCGAAGCGCCGGCGGGAGCGCGGCGCGGCCCCGCTCTCCCAGCTAGAGCTCCAGCCAGGGCGGCGGGGCTTACCGTGCCCCAGCCGGGGCTCCAGCCAGGAGAGCGGGGCGGCGGGGCTTTGCCGCGCTCCGGCTGGGGCTCCAGCCAGGAGAGCGGGACGGCGGGGCTTTACCGTGCTCCGGCCGGGGCTCCAGCCGGGAGAGCGGGGCGGTGGGGCTTTGCCGCGCTCTGGCCGGAGTGCGGCAAGCCTGGTGCCTCCGGCTGGAGCGCGGCAAGCCCCGCGACCCTGGCTGGAGCTCTGGGCCCTTTAAATAGCCCCCGGAGCCTGAGGCAGTGAGGGGCTCCAGGTGCTTTTTAAAGGCCCCGGAGCTCCAGCTGCCTTTGCCACCCCGGTCCTTTAAATAGCTGCCGGAGCCCCACCTCCCCCAGGCATTCCCCAGCGCTCCCATGGCTATTTAAAAGGTCCTGGGTGGGGTAGAAGGGGGTTTGGGGGCTACTTAAAGGGCTGGGGTTCCAGCTGCCTCTGCTGCACCCCCTGACCTGCCCACAGTAGTCTGGCCCCCCCTGCCTGCAGCCAGCTCTGCACCCCGTGCCCACAGCCAGCCCCTGCCCCACACCCCTGCAGCCCTGCCCAAAGCCAGCCAGCCCACCACACACTGCTGTCCGCACCAGCCCTGCACACCCTGCCCAGCCCACACCCTCTGCCCTGTCTCCAGTCAACCCCTGCTGCACCCCACTGCCTGAAGCCAGCCAGTTCCACACTCCGCTGTCTCCAGACCTGCAAACCCCTGCTGCACCCCCTGCGGCCCTGCCTGAAGCCAGCCCGCCCCACACCCCCTGTCTCCAACCAGCCGCACACCCCTTGCCCTGCCTGCAGCCAGACCCTACCTCCAGTCAGCCCCTGCCCTGCCTCCAGCCAGCCCCATGTCCACTGCTGCCCTGCAGTTTCCAGGGCAGTAACCCTGCACACCTGCTTCAATGAGGGGGGCAGGGAGCAGCTGGGACCAACACATGTGCACACCCCCAGGGAGTGGCGGGGACCCACACATGTGAAATGGCGGTCATTAATAGCCAAACAACAGCATATATGATGCAATGTATATAATATATAATTTTATTATTCATATAGTTATGGAAAGTAAATAATACATGAAAGAAATGAAAGGCTTTTTTTTCCACTTTTTTTTTAAGTCATCCCTGCCAGGGCCCCTCCAAAAATGTTCGAATTGGGCCCCGCACTTCCTAAAGCCGGCCCTGGTCCTTCCCTCCTCTTGCCCCTCCCTCAGTTGCTCTGCAGCTTTTAAGCCTTCCCTTGGAGCTGTCAGCACCAGCCGCCTCTGCTCTAGGTGCCCAGAGCAGAAAAGGTGTGTTGGGCTCCAGCCTGGGACTCTTCCTCCATCCTGCCTAGCCCTGACTATCAAGCCTGGCCCTGGCACTCCTTCCTTCAAGTGCCATGTGGACAAGAGGCAACATGTGGCTGCAAGCAAAATGGCCAAACTTGTGGGCATCAGGCAAAGCTGCAAGAATCCCAAGCATCTGGTCAAACCACAGGACTGCAGGTATCAGCAACCAGAGTAGCAAGTTCTAGAGCCTCAACCCATTGTGGCCCTCACAACCAGGCTCTAGAGGGCAAGTTCACCCAGCAAGAGGAGAAAGATTTGCTCTTGCGCAGCTGGAGACAGGGAAGTTAAGCACTGTGAGCTCTAGGGGTTTGTCATAACGTTCCCACTGAGATTTGAACTCAGGATGCAGGATTCAGAGTCCTGAGTGCTGCCCATTACACCATGGTACCAGCTTGTGCTGCTAGTCTCTGCACATCGGTGACCCTCCGTGGGCCAGGCTCGTGTAAGGGACTGTTGGCCCCTTACTAAAGCTCAGTGGGTTTTTGGTTGGCTAGTTCCCAGTACCAACAGAAGGGGGAAGGATCAATAGGAAATCAGGACCCTAAGACTGACAGTCCCCAGGGGCAATGGGGAGAGGCCAAAGCTCCAAAGTTAGCCCGACTGACAGGCCAGGCAGTGTAATGAGGGAGTCACCAGGGCAGGGGATCCCATCATCTGTGTGAGCTGGAACTACCTGGGCCAGAGTGGGACCCAGCTAAGGAGAAAGCAGGAGCCCGAGAAGAGGCGGGGAGAAGAGCTGCGCCAGCCAGGGAGAACCAGAGCAGATCCATGCTAGGAACTGAGCCGGAGCAGCATGAGCCACAGAAGCTGCCCAGGGAGCAGATCTGTGCTGGGAGAAGAGCTGCAGCAAGCAGAGCCAGAGAGGCCAGAGGAGCAGCCCAGGGAGATGGAGGCAGAGCCGCAGCAGCACTGGGGCTGGAGGTGGGTGCAGTGAGCAGCTTGGGAGAGTGAGAGGGACCCTGGGCAGAAGGCCCAGCACAAGGAGATGCCACCAATCAAGAGGCCTTGCAGGCCAGACCTTCGGGGTTGGGGGGATCATATCCCCTACATGGGGGCTGACACTGGGAACAAGGGTCCTGTCACCTAGAGCATGTGGCCACTGCCAGAGCAAGTGTCCAGCCCATGGTGTCCCTGCAGCACAGCCAGGGCCTGGGAAGGAGGCCTGGGACATGTGAGGGAGAGACTGTGACCTGCCCTGACACTCCAGAGACGCTGGTTGTGATCTCCCTGTAGCCCTTTTCAAGTGAGCACGACAAGATTCCTGGGCCCAGCCTTGTTGGGGTTACGAGGACTCTGCCACACATGAGAGTAGAAAGAGCGTCCTTGGGGTCAGGCAGGCCTCTGGTAAGGGGGTGGGGACTCAGATCCTCTCTCTGGCCAATTGCACCAGGGTCATGTATAAACCAGGGAAGTTCCCCACAATAGCCGGACCTGAACCCTCTGTACTCTTTGCTTCTCTGTCTCCCCTTCATCTCTGCTGGTCTCCCTCTGAGCTTTCTCAACACCTGGCCCTCACAGCACTTTCCTGCCAGCCAGAGACTGCATGTTCCAGGCCTGTTCCTGTGGATGTGGCCTCTCTCCTGATTTCTCAGGAAAGGAAGCTTTCCAGGAAATGGCATTGGCTTCTGGGAATCAGCATGTGGCTGGTGGACAGCACCAGGAATCATTTGGCTCCTGGCACACAAGGCCACTTAAAAGCTGAGTTTTTAGACAGGGGCTTGAACCCTGGATCTTAAGATTAAAAGCCTGATGTTTTACCAACTGAACTAGTTGAGACAATTTTCCCCATTCACCACAAGAGCAAGCAGGTAGGCAAAGAGAGGCAAAAAAAGTCCCAGGAACCTCTCCTCTTTTTCTGCACATCCACTGCCTGTCAGCAGGATTCCTCCTCCTCCTTCCTTCTGTGCCTCAGTGTGACTAAATCTCCACACGTAGACAGCTGGTCCATCCGCTGCACCCCAATCCCCCCATGCCTGAGCCTCCCTGCCAAAGCCCTGCACCTGGCTCCATAGAATTAAGTCTCATGTGTTGCTGGGAACTCGACTTCTTGTGCCCACAGAGTCTCGGCCCCCCTCAGTAGATGACCTGAGAAACACAATGTCCGACTTTTCCAAAGAAGTGCTTGGAGGGGTTTCTTTGTGTGTTACCCTATGGCCTAATGGATAAAGTGTCTGAGTGTGGATCAGAACATTGAGAGTTTGAGTCCCTTGGTGGTTGTGTTTCTGCAGTTTTACCATTGTGCTGAAAGTTCTGCTCCCTTTAGGGCTGGAACCTCTTCTTGGCCGCTCAGGCCAATGCTCTGGCTTCAGCTAGAGCCCCAGGAAGGAGTTAGGGGGTGGGCATCACAAAGGCTGGGACATGAGACCCAGGTGCTTCCAGTCTAGCCTTTGCCCTTCCTGATTTGCCAGAGAAAATGGGCGGCTGCCCAGGCTAGTGTGTGCGCCTGTCCCTGTGCTGGAGGCTACTTGCTACATAGCGTCTTCGGAGCCTGGGTGTTTCTCTGCTTCTCGCCAGCTGGGGAAAAGCCTCTTGGGGTAAAATCTCCTGCCCCACTGCAAAAGTGAGCACCTTGAGTGGGACCAGTCAGAGGCCCCACCATGGGGGCTGGCCCTGCTTTCCTACCAACTTGTGATGTTATCCACAGAGCATCAGCAGCTGCCCTGCATGCTGGTGACCTTCAGTGGGTGTTTGGCATGGCAGGGAGCAGCCTGGCTGGGTGATTTTGTGCCTGTCTGAAGGCCACACCTAGGCATGGTCCTGCCCTCCTCTAGCCCTGACCTCAGTTGCTCTGTGGCTTTTAAGCCTTCCCTTGGAGCTGTCAGCACCAGCTGCCTCTGCTCTAGGTGCCCAGAGGAGGAGAGGTGTGTGGGGTCACTTTTACAGATGCCCTCCTGGTACTGCCTGCTCAGCTGCACAGAGGAGCTTCCATCCCCAAGTCCCTGCCCAGCAGCCTCTCTGGCACCATTCCTGAGGGCTACCCTGCCTCACTTTCTTCCTAGCCATGTTGGGAAAGACAGTTCTCATTATTAAAGGTCAGGTGGGCCATCCTAGGGGCAGAAGCCTGTTCTATGTTTTCCTACTGCAGAGCCCAAGCTCAGGAACTCATCCTTGGGTGCAGGCACTGCTGTGCTCCCAGAAAACAAGCCACCCCTGCACAGAGAGGGAGGACAGGGCCTGCCAAAGCCCAGGAACCAGGGACCTGTAGATCTTCAGTCTAACACTCTGTAATAGTCAGTGCTTCCCTTCAGGGCTGGCCCTAGAGGGGATTGGGACAAATCCCCCCCTTTCCTCCTCAGGTTCTGTCCCCATCCCGTCCCATCTCTTCTCTTCCTGCCCCATTCCTCTCCCACCCCCACCTCTTTCCTTCCCCTCCCCACCCAGTGCCTCCTGCACCCCACTGAACAGCTGATCACTGGCAAGTGGGAGGCACTGAAAGGGAAGAGGAGGAGCTTGTCAACAAGGCCTGTAGTGTGTGTGTGGGTGGGAGAGAGGTGGCTGTCAGTGGGTGCTGAGCACCAATTTTGTCTCTGTTGGTGCTGCAGCCCCATAGCTCCCATGGAGTTGCTGACTTGGCTTCTTTCGCACTCTAGAGAGAGGAGCAGAACCAGGGCTATGGCTGATCTATGGGGCATCAGGTGAGTGGCAGAGGCATCAGGTGCTGAGAGTTTGCCTGACCCCTCAGGGACACAGTGTGAGGTGGTGTCCCAGGGATCTCTATGAAAGGAGCAGAACAGGATTTACTTGGGGTGGGGAGAGAATTGAGAGTGTCTCAGGGGGTTGTACAGAGGTGTTGCCCGGGTGAGAGACTGGCTAAAACACAGGCCATGCTGTGAGCAGGATTCACACCTGCACAGGAGAACCCTATTGGATTTCAACTCCCACATCTTAACCACTCGGCCATCACAGCTGGGAGTGAAAAAAATATGCCCCAATGCCAGAGAAACTGGTAAAGAATCACAATGACCAGGTGTGAAGTCATCTGAATTACAGAATTCCCACCGCAAACCTGGGATTTGGGGTTTGTTCTCTTTGCTTAGCCATGTGCAGTCGCACAGAGAGCGAGTTTAAAAGTCTCCCCTCCCACAGAGTGGGAATGGGAAATGATTCTCAACTTGAAACCTGACGTAGGGTGACCAGACGTCCCGATTTTATCGGGACTGTCCCTATATTTGCTTGTTTGTCCCACGTCCCGACCGATCGGGACCCTGGACAAACAAATAACTTTGTCCTCTTCTCCAGCACACAGGCATAGTCTGGAGGGATACTTGCCCCCCACAACTCCGCCCCCTCATTCCCCATTAGATCCCTCCCCAAATCCCGGCCCTGGCCCTGCCCCCAGCCCCATCCCCTCACTGCCCCACTGGATCCCTCCCCAAATCCTCGCCCTGGCCCTGCCTCTTCCCCAAGCACGCGGCATTCTTCCTCCCTCCCAGGTTTGCACACAGGCCATGGCCATGGCCGGGAGCGCAGGGTGGAAGCTTCTCTAGCCCTGCAGCCTGCGGGGCAGCGCAGTGGGGCTGGGGGCAGCACGGAGCAGGCAGGGCCCAGGTGGGCTGGGGGCAGAGACACAAGTGGCGTGGACACGCTCTTGCCAGGAGCTGCCTGGTTCACTCCTTGCCCGGGAGCTGCAGGAGGAGCCCGGATCATGGCTCGGCTGCAGAGCTCGGAGCCCAGGTTGGGCCCAGGAGTGAGGGGATGGGGGAGCTGGGGATGTAGTGGGAGTTGGAGCCGAGAGTTGGTTGGAGATGGGTCTGTGCCACTGCCGCTTGGCGGCGGGGGGCCCCTCCAGCTTTTATTTTTGCTCCGCCCTCCGTGTCTTGATATTTAATCTTTGACATCTGGTCACCCTAGCCTGATATGAAGGAGGATGTCTGGACCAAGGGACCAGGAACTGGCCTTTGCTAGAGAAACCACTGTCAAGTTTAAGCCATTTAGGGCAAGTCAGCAAATAAGAACAACCTCAGGTATCAGTAACTGCTACAGGTTGCAAATTCCTACATGCAGCAGTTTCTGGCACTACACCTGCACAGCTCTGCTCCCTGGCTCTTCTCGGGCTCCTGCTCTCTCCTTAGCTCTGCCCCACTCTGGCCCAGGCAGTTCCAGCTCACATGGAGGATGGGACCCCCTGGCCTGGTGACTCTCTCATTACACTGCCTGGCCTGTCAGTGCAGCTAACTTGGAGCTTTGGCCTCTCCCCATTGTCCCTGGGGACTGTCAGTCTCAGGGTCCTGATTTCCCAATGATCCTTCCATCTTCTATTGGTGCTGGGAACTAGCCAACCAACCCCCCCACCACACACACTAAGTTTTAGTAAAGGGCCAAGAGCCCCCTTACACAAGCCAGGCCCATGAGGGTCACCGATGTGCAGAGAAGGCAGCACAAGCTGGTCCCATGGTGTAATGGGCAGCACTCAGGACTCTGAATCCTGTAATTTGAGTTCAAATCTCAGTGGGATATTGTGTTGGCTTGTGGTCATAGGCGACATGTTATATACATTTGCGGTGCTCGGGCTCCAGGAATATTCAGGGCTGGGGGCCCTGCTCCAACAATATTTGGAAATGAGTCTTTTCCCCTAGCCCTGCCTGGATTGGGCCCTGGCCCCTCCCTGCCACCCCTCTCCCTGCATGTCGCCCCCTGCCGTGCTGTGTCCCTGCCTGACAAAAAGCAGCGTGCGCCTGTCCCCTGCCTACTCCTGCTGCTGGAATAGAGGGATATTGGGCAGAAGTGATGTTTGCTGTTCCAGGGTCCTAGTACTCACCCTCCAGTAATGGCAAGGCAGGCTGCCCTGAGCCTCTCCAACACCCTGAGCTCCCTCATCCCTCTGCACCCTGATCCTCTGTCCCAGTCCTGAGCCCCCTCCTGCATCATGAATCCCTCATCCTCAGCTCTGCACTCCCTCCTATCCCCAAGCCCCCTCCCAGAGCCTTAGGCAGGTGGGGGTGGAGTTTGGGGGGCAGAGTTGGGGGCGGGTTCTGGACACCACCAAAATTTCTACAAACTTGCCACCCATGCTTGTGGTAAAGTCCCAGAGCTCAACTTCCCTGTCTCAAGCTGTGTAAGAGTCAATCTTTCCCCTCCTGCTGGGTGACTCACACCTCCTTGAGCCAGGTATTTGGCTGGGATGGCCACAATGGGTTAGGGCTCTAGAACTTGCTACCCTGATAGTTGGGATTCTTGCTGCTTCCCATGATGTTCACAAGCTTGGCCCTTTTGCTTCCTACCACACTTTTCCTCTGGCCCACATGGTGCTTGAAGAAAGGAGTGCCAGGGCTGGGATTAATAGTCAGGGCTTGGCAGGAGGGAGGAAGAGTCCCAGGCTGTAGCCCCACACACCTTCCCTCCTCCTGGCACCTAGAGCAGAGGCAGCCCAGCTCTGTCCACTGGATACATCGGCAGAGTAGGTGAGTTCATGTAAATACAGTCTGGTCCTAAAGCCTCCTCCCAACCCTGGTCATCAGTAGCTGCCAGGGGAGAGCTCATTCACACCTCACTTACAAATCATCATTTGAAATTCTAAGGTTGGCCAACACTGCCGAAGCCAATGCACCGACATTGTCAACAAACACAACAGCTGGGTGAGGAAACCCGGCTTTGTCCAGCCTTTCCAAACCTATTTTACTTTCTCAGGTACAAGTAGTTTTCATACGTTGTATCTGCTTTTAAAGTGTGTGTTAACGTTTCAATTTCCATTCAAATTTGCAATTAATGACAACATTGGCAGCGCTGCATGTAACTACCTGACCACTGAGGGAGGGGGTGCTGGGGAAATTCGGGGAAGGGGGTGCACAGCCCCCTGACTGGTGGGCGTATAGAGAATGCCCAGTTTCACTGAATTGAGTCTCCTACTGCAGCACCTCAGTTGGTTACATCAGAGAGGAGCTGCAGTGTCTAGGCAGTGGGATGCCTGTGCCTTTAAGAGCCCAGCCCTGGGAAGCCCATGCTGAGAGGTGCTGCCTGTGAGAGGGGAAATAAAAAAGCCCTCTGCTCCCCCCACCCATGTTTGCAAACACTGGAGTATCAGCCCACCAGGATAACTGTTACCCCTCGGCACCTGCCTGTGCCGGGGTTTAACTCTCTGGCAGCTCCAACCTCTGGGCTTAACTCCGGCTCCTTCCCCCCTCCCTGACTTTGCCCTTCAGTCCCTCTCCTAACTCTGCCTCCAGCTGCATGACTCCCTGAATAGTCAATTTCCACCCCCTGCTGTGACCCTGGCCACTCCCTCCTCTGATTTGCCCCCCTTTGCCTCTTTTTAATCCCTGTAAAAAGTAGGGGGTGCTGGGTCCCGTTCTCTGGAGGGAGGGCTGGGCGCCTGGCCCCTGCCTGCCCAGTGCTCAAAGTGCCCCATGATCTTGTGGATGTTTGCTGAGTGCTGCAGGGTCACCTGAAGTGGGAGAGAGACACGGTTAGGAGGTGATGCAGCCAAGGGTGCCTCACCCAACACTGAGATGCAGCCACCTCTGGGGTGAGTTACACAAGTAAGCAAATGAATTTGGAACAAGAAACGCACTGAAAGGACCGAGGCTGCTGCAGGAGGTGGAGAAAACCAGAAAAAGCAGTATCCCTGGATCCCAAGCCTGCCCCTCCCCCAGTCTACCCCCTAATCTCCACTCCCCTCCCACATGCGAGGGGAGAACCCAGGAGTCCTGGTCCCCAGCCTTGCCCACCCCCATATTTCGATATGGCTCCATCCAACGGCTGCCCCCACAATTGCAGGGCAGTGCCATGGGTCACACCAGGGCCTGCCTGTTTGCACAGGATGGGCGATGCCAGTGCTCCAGGATGGGGAGAGAGGATGCTAAGGGAGAAGCAGGCAGCAGGCAGCTCCCATGACAGAGCAAGAAATACTAGGGGGTGCTGTGCTGCAAGGACTGAAGGGAGTTGGCAGGGAATGGGAGGATCTTCCCTCACAGCAGGTGCATCTGTCTCCCTCCCAATTCCTCTCCAGCCCTACCCCAGCCCAGGCTAATCCCGGCCCAGCTACCAGGGTTAAATTTGGCTTGGATTCCCCGGCTGCTGGGGATGGGGCCTGGGGCTGGGAAGCATAAGCCTCTACTCCCCCTTCCCCAGACAGTTGCATGGGCACAGACCAAAGGAGCCTGCAGCACTGCTGCCTAGAGGAAACTGAGTCACCAGCCAGTGACAAACACATCATGGCTCTCCTCATCCTCATCCTCTTTTCTATATACAACTTGGGGAAGGGAGGTGGGGTAAACTCAGGGCAGTTGCATAGTTAACCTGTGGAACTCCTTGCAAGAGCATGTTGTGAAGGCCAAGACTATAACAGGGTTCAAAAAAGAACTAGAAAAGTTTACAGTGGATAGATCCATCAAGGGCTATTGGCCAGGGTGGGCAGGGATGGTGCCTGTAGCCTCTGTTTGCCAGAAGCTGGGAATGGGCAATAGAGGATGGATCACTTGATGATTCCCTGCTCTGTTCATTCCCTCTGGGGCACCTGGCACTGGCCACTGTCAGAAGACAGGAGGATACTGGGCTAGATGGACTTTGCGTCTGAACCAGTCTGGCCGTTCTTATGTCTCCCTTGGCGCAGCAGTGACACCCAGTGGGCAGTCAGGGTAACACACAGAGCATGTTTCCCTGGGAGCAGCAGTGACACCTCGTGGTCATTCAGGGTAATGCACAGAAGGTGTTTCCCTTGTTACAGCAGTGACAACCAGTGATCAGGTGACATAATGCACAGCGTGTGTCTGCCTTCTAGGAGCAGTGACACCCAGGAACCAGTCACCGTAATGCACAGAGTGTGTTTCCCACCAACCTGGGTAATGCACAGAGCATGTTTCTGTGAAAGTAGAATGAATTATATTGTGAAAATAGAAAGGATTAAAGAAATGCTGTCTGTACCTTTAAGCAAAACTGTTGGAATGCTGCAATCCAGGTGTCAGGAATACAGACAGTAACATAGAACTATTGGACTGTTCAAGGGCAATTGGTGAAGTATTAGCCTTAGATGGATAAGAGTTAGTAAGGAAGTAGGATATGTATGCTGTGCCCCAGGTGAATTTTACTGTTTTGCTTTCTTTGTCCCTTTGTCTAATTCCCGCTCTTTTATCTGTATAACTAAGATAGTTTGTGTCTTGCATAGAGCTCACATTATCTGGGTGTTATTAGCAGAGCGCTGTGCTCATAACATAGAGTGGTCTGACAAACTGTAAGTCCTGAGTTTAACTGTGACAGGAGCAGCCGTTCCAGCAGGGGCGGGGCGCTGGGTTCCCTCCCCACCTCTGTGAGGGGAATGGGGTGCGGCCGTTCCTGCAGGGGCGGGGCGCTGGGTTCCCTCCCCAGCTCTGCAAGGAGACTGGGGAGCATCCGTTCCTGTGGGGGTGGGGCGCTGGGTTCCCCTCCCAGCTCTGTTAGGGGACAGGGACGTGGTCTTTCCTGCGGGAGTAGGGCATTGAGTTCCCTCCCCAGCTCTGCCTGGTGACTTGGGAGCTGCCATTCCTGCAGGGGCTGGGCTCTGCCTTCCTTCCCCAGCTCTGCCAGGGGACTGCGGAGAGGCCGTTTCTGCGGGGTGTGGGTGCTGGGTTCCCTTCCCAGCTCTGCGAGGTGAATGAGGAGTGGCGGTTCCTGCGGGGGCGGGGTGCTGCCTTCCCTCCCCAGCTCTGTGAGGGGTCTGTGGGGCTGCCGCTCCCGCGGGGGCGTGCACTGCGTTCCCTCCCGAGATCTGCCAGGGGACTAGGGAACGGCCGTTCCTGTGGGGACGGGGCTCTGGGTTCCCCCTCCAGCTCTGTGAGGGGACTGTGGGGCCGCCATTCCAGCAGTGGCAGGGAGCTGCTTTCCCTTCCCAGCTTTGCAAGGGGACTAGGGAACAGCCATTCCTGCGGGGGCAGGGCGCTGCCTTTTCTTCCTACCTCTGCAAGGGGACTGGGGAGTGTCCGTTCCTGCGGGGGTGTGACGTTATTGATATAAACTCGGACTATATAGAACATGGTTTGCAACCAAGGTCCTTTAATGGCACCAAATCTTATGTAAAGGGGGTCATATAAGGTGTCTAAGACCAGGTTATGGGTTACTGGTTATGATTATGCTGTCTGTATGTCCGTATCATTATGTAGCTGAAGTTATGAATATTGGCTGTATACTATCTATCTTTCAAACTTGTGCTGTGTTATTGGGAGAGATCCCAGACAAGTGAGTGTTAGCTCTGCTTAGCCTGCTTGATGGCCCATTAAGAACCATCAGCTACACAATTAACCCATTGAGAGGAGGCAGATACGCCTTGTGACTCAGCAGGGTGTGCAGAAACTGGCCCATGTGACTGCAAACTCCATTTTGCTGTAATTTTCCACAGTAAGAACAAAGAAGTGTTCTTACACCTGGAAGAGCCTATATAAGGCTGATGCCTCATCTCCATCTTGTCTTCAATCCTGCTTCTTACCTCTGGAGGGACCTTGCTACAAGCTGAAGCTCTACACAAGGGAATGATGACCCATCCCAGTGGGGGATGTTCTCCAGAGACTTGATTTAAACCTGCAGTTTACTTCATCACTGCTACAAGCCTGAACTAAGAACTTTGCCATTACTGTATGTAATTGATTCCTTTTAACCAATTCTAGCTCTCATCTCTTTTTCCTTTTATGAATAAACCTTTAGATTTTAGATTCTAAAGGATTGGCAACAGCGTGATTTGTGGGTAATATCTGATGTGTATATTGACCTGGGTCTGGGGCTTGCTCCTTTGGGATCGAGAGAACCTTTTTCTTTTACTGGGTGTTGGTTTTTATAACCATTCATCCCCAGCACGGGTGGCACTGGTGGTGATACTGGAAGACTGGAGTGTCTAAGGAAATTGCTTGTGTGACTTGTGGTTAGCCAGTGGGGTGAAACCGAAGTCATTTTTGTCTGGCTGGTTTGGTTTGCCTTAGAGGTGGGAAAATCCCAGCCTAGGGCTGTAACTGCCCTGTTTGAGCAATTGGTCCTGAATTGGCACTCTCAGTTGGGTCCCACCAGATCCGCATCGTCACAGAGGGCGGGGCGCTGGGTTCCCTCCCCAGCTCTGCGAGGGGACTGTGGGGCCACCATTTCATCGGGAGTGGGGAGCTGTTTTCTCTCCCCAACTCTGTGAGGGGACTGGGGAGCGGCCGTTCCTGCGGGGGCGGGGTGCTGAGTTCCCTCCCCAGTTCTTCCAGGGGACTGGGCAGCGGCAGTTCAAGCGGGGGCAGGGTGATGGTTTCCCTCCCCAGCTCTGTGAGGGGACTGGGGAGCTGCCGTTCCAGTGGGGGCAGGGCTCTGCCTTCCCTCCCCAGCTCTGCGAGGGGACTCTGGAGCAGCCGTTCATGCGGGGGTGGGGTGCTGGCTTCCCTCCCCAGCTCTGGGAGGGGCGTGAGGAATGACGGTTCGAGCAGGGGAGGGGCTTTGGCATCCCTCGCCATCTCTCAGATGAGCCTGGGAAGTGGCGGTTCCAGTGGGGTCGAGACGCTGGCTTCCCCTGCAGCTCTGAAATAGGTCTGGGGAGTGGAGGTTTGAGCAGGGGAGGGGTGCTGGTTTCCCTCCCCAGCTCTGGGAGGGGACTGGACAGTGGCCGTTCGAGTGGGGCCTGGGCACTGGATTCCCTCGCCAGCTCTGGGAGGGGACTGGAGAGTGGCCATTCGAGCTGGGCCTGGGCACTTGATTCCCTCGCCAGCTCTGGGAGGGGACAGGGGTGTGGCCATTCGAGCCGGGGAGGGGCGCTGTGTTCCCAACCCAATTCTGGGAGGGGACAGGAGAGAGGAAGTTCCAGCGGGGGCAGGGCGCTCGCTTCCCTTCTCAGCTCTGCGAGGGGCCTGGGGAGTGGCAGTTCCAGCGTGGGTGGGGCGCTGGCTTCCCTCCTGTCATACACAGATGGTTAAGGGTTAATATCTCTTTTACCTGTAAAGGGTTAAGAAGCTCAGTGAACCTGGCTGACACCTGACCAGAGGACCAATCGGGGGACAAGATACTTTCAAATCTTGGTGGAGGGAAGTCTTTGTTGTGCTGTTTGTTTTGTTCTTTGTTCGCTGTTGGGGCTAAGAGGGACCAGACGTGCAACCAGGTTTTCTCCAATCTTTCTGAATCAGTCTCTCATGTTTCAAAGTAGTAAGTATAGCCAGGAAACGTGGATCAATCTTATGTTTGTTTTCTTTACTTGTAAATGTGTCTTTTGCTGGAAGGATTTTTACCTCTGTTTGCTGTAACTTTGAATCTCAGGTTAAGAGGGTGGGGGAGATCTCTCTAGGCTATATAAATCTGAATACCCTGGAAAACATTTTCCATCCTGATTTTACAGAGATAATTTTTACCTTTTCTTTCTTTAATTAAAAGCTTTCTATTTTAAGAACATGATTGTTTTTTCCCTTGTTTAAAGACTCAAGGGGATTGGATCTGAACACACCAGAAATTGGGGGGGAAAAGGACAGGGGGGAAGGTTAATTCCTCTTTGTTTGAAGATCCAAGGAGTTTGGATCAGTGTAGCCTCTCAGGGTAACCCAGGGAGGGGAAAGTCTGGGCAGAAAAAGAGGGGGGAGAAGGCTAATTTCTCCTTGTGTTCAGATCCAAGGGGTTTGGGTCTTGGGTTCCCCAGGGAAGGTTTTGGGGGAACAGGAAGTGTGTCAAACACTATATTTTTGGCTGGTGGCAGCGTGCCAAATTTAAGCTGGTAATTGAGATTAAAAGTGATCATGCAGGTTCCCACTTTTTGGACGCTAAAGTTCAAAGTGGGGAAAGAACCTTGATACCCCCCAAAATGGACCTTGCCTGGGTGGACTCACTGTGGGAAGCACACGGAGGGTCAGAGGATGCTGAATGCTCCAAGGAGAGACCCAGGAGGTAAAGACTTGTGAGCTTCCTTCCCTAAAAACTTCTGCTCCAAGGGAGAGGAGGCTTCTCAAAGTCCTGACTGGTTTTGTGGGGAGCAGTTCCAGAGCATCGCCCATGGTCTCTGTGACAACTGGTGGCAGAGGTGGGATGTACTACACCCCGTGAATGGCGATGCTTGCAGTAAGTGACTGGGGAGCAGTAAAACAAAGGAGGGATAATGAGAACCAGGCGTGCTGAAGGCTCAGAGTGGGACGGTTTCAGGGAGCGGTTAACCTCTGGGAGTGTGTGACCAGCGAGAAGGACTGTTGGAGTAACAGGGTCCCCCTGAGGAGTGCAGTGGACAGTCTCGGGGCGGACGAGCTTGCCACTCTGCCCTGGGAGAGAGGATTTTTGCAGTAGCAGGGTTCCCCTGGGGATGGCAGAAGCAGTCCCAGGGGCGGAGGAGTCTGCAGCTCGACCCTGGCAAAGAGGTGGTGACCACGAGAAGGGCTGGCACCCCAGGGGTTCTTCCTGGAAACCATGAGGGAGCCAAGAGCACACAGGTGTGTGAGTCCAGAGCCACTTGGGAACGGTGAAGTGATGGCCTATCACCATCTCCTTGAGAGGGCCATTGTGATCCTGTGCGCAAAGAGGGTTACGCACGGGGAAGTTCACCAAGGCACAGTTAATCGTGAGTGAGAGGAGAAAGACATGTCTGAGGAGCAGATTCCTGACCCAGATGGGGATACAAAAGGATCTGGGAGCAGCTGGAGCACCAGCCAGACATCCCCGAGAGTCTGGTCTCCAAACAGATGATGGTTTTCACCATCGGGTTCCCCATCAGGGGATCGAAGACATATGGGATGGGAGCAGAGCCTGAGAGTGCGAGAGGATCGTGAGAGCAAGAGCCTGAGGAAAAGGTGCAGGAGAAACAGCTGCATCATGGACTGGGGATGGTGGAGCAGAGAGACATAGGGGGCTGCCCAAGGGTCAGTGGGGAAACATGCATGAGGTGGCAAGACCCTGGGACAGAGAGTACTGTGGTGGTGCAGTCGCAGATACTGAGGGGCTGTGGGACCTGGGTGAAGCCCCCCAGGGTGAAGCCCCCCGTCCTGCATATGGCCTGGATCCCTGTGCAGGCCCAGGATGGGTCTGGCTGGTTGGTTGTTGGGGTTCTCCAGGATATCGGCTGGGAGGCCCTGTTGCGGGGTGACTGTGTCTCTTTGGGACAGGATCCAGGCCCTGCTCCTGTAATGGCCGAGGGTTTGAATTCAAATCCAGGGAACCAATTGGGTAAGACGGAAATGGTCTGTGAAAATGCAAATGACGTGGCTGGCAGGGGGGAGGGGCTGCTGGGCTCAGGATACCTGCCTACCTGTAACCAGCCCCCTGGGGCTGAGTGGGAGGGAGAGATGCTCCCCACCCCCCCTGCACACCGGAGAGGGGGCTCACGCTGGCTCTGAGGCTGTGACCAAAACAAGGAGCTCGCTGCCTGCCCCCACTCAACCGCCACTTCCCGCTCCCATCCCAGAGCTGCGGAGGGAGGCCAGTGCCCCGTCCCGGCTCCAACCGCCACTCCCCAGGCCCCTGGCGGAGCTGGGAAGGGAACCTAGCGCCCTGCCCCCACAGGAAAGACAGCGTCCCAGTCCCTTCTCAGAGCTGGGGAGGGAACCCAGCACCCCGCCCCTGCAGCAACGGCCACACCCCATTCCCCTCGCATTGCTGGGGAGGGAAGGCAACGCCTCGCCCCCACTGGAACGGCCGCTCCATAGTCCCCTCGCAGAGCTGGGAGGGAACCCAGTGCCCCACCCCCGCAGGAACGGCTGCTTCACATTCCCCTTGCAGACCTGGAGAGGGGAACCCAGTGCACCAGCCCGCAGGAACAGCCACTCCCCAGTCCCCTCGCAAAGCTGGGGAGGAGAGGTAGCACCCTGCTCTACTGGAATGGTGGCCCCACAGTCCATTCGCAGCGGTGGGGAGGGAAGGCAGCGCCCCGACCCTCAAGGAACGGCCGCTCCCCAGTCTTCTGGAAGAGCTCAGGAGGAAACCCAGCGCCCCGACTCTGTAGGAACGGCCGCTCCTCAGTCCCCTGGTAGTGCTGGGGAGGGATCCCAGCACCAGCCCCCACTTGAACTGCTGCTGCTCAGTCTCCTAGCAGAGCTGGGGAAGGAAGCAGAGCCCCTCCCCACTCAAACCGCCAATCAACAGGTCCTCCGAAGAGCTGGCGAGAGAAGCCAGCACCCTGCCCTCACTGGAACCGCCCGCTCCCCATGCCCCTCTAATAGCTGGCGAGAGAAGCCAGCACCCTGCCCTCACTGGAACCGCCGCTCCCCATGCCCCTCTAATAGCTGGGGAGGGAACCCAGCGCCCCGCCCCCGCAGGAGCCGCCGCTCCCCATGCCCCTCTAATAGCTGGGGAGGGAACCCAGCGCCCGCCCCCGCAGGAACCGCCGCTCCCCATGCCCCTCTAATAGCTGGGAGGGAACCCGCGCCCCGCCCCCACTGGAACCACCGCTCCCATGCCCCTCTAATAGCGGGAGGGAACCCAGTGCCTCGCCCCCGCTTGAACCGCCGCTCCCCATGCCCCTTAATAGCTGGGGAGGGGAACACAGCGCCCCGCCCCCACTGGAACCACCGCCCACATTGCCCCTCTAATAGCTGGGGAGGGGAACCCAGCGCCCCGCCCCCCACTGGAACCACGTCCCATGCCCCTCTAATAGCTGGGAGGGGAACCAGCGCCCCGCCCCCGTAGGAACGGCCGCTCCTCAGTCCCCTCGCAGAGCTCGGGAGGGATCCCAGCACCCAGCCCCCGCTTGAAGAAGTGCTGTGCTCAGTCTCCTAGCAGAGCTGGGAGGGAAGGCAGCGCCCCGCCCCCGCAGGAACAGCTGCTCCATTCCCTCGCAGAGGCTGGGGAGGTAAACAAGAGCCCATCCCCGCCAGGAACGGCCACTCCCCAAAACCTCGCAGAGCTGGGACGGAAGGCAGCGCCCCACCCTCGCTTGAACGGCCATCCCCAGTAACCTTGCAGAGCTGGGGAGGGAAGGCAGCTCCCTGCCCCGTGGAAAGGGACGAACCCAATCCCCTGGCAGACCTGGAGAGGGACAGCAGCGCCCCACCCCCACAGGAATGGCCGCTCCCCAGTCCCCTGTCAGGAGCTGGGGAGGGAACTCAGTGCCCTACTCCTGCAGGAACGGACGCTCCCCAGTCCCCTTCAGGAGCAGGAAGTGAAAGGCCGCGCCCCACCCCAGCTGGAACGGCAGCTCCCCAGCCCCCTGGCAGAGAGGGGAGGGAAGGAAGTGCCCCACCCCCACAGGAATGGCTGCTCCACAGTCTCCATGCAGAGCTGGGGAGGGAACACAGCGCCCACCCCCACAGGACGGCCAGTCCAAAGTCCCATGGCAGAGCGGGAAAAAGGAAAGTAGCGCCCTGGCCCTGCTGGACTGGCCAGTCCCCAGCCCCTCGCAGAGGGGGAGGGAAAGCAGCACCCTATCCCTGCTGGAATGGTGGACCAACAGTCCCCTCGGAAAAGTAGGGAGGGATGGCAGCGCTCCACTCTCGCAGGAACTGCGTTCCCCAGTCCCCTGGCAGAGCCGTGAGGGAACCTAGCCCCCCACTGGAACGGCCACGGCCCTGGCCCATCGCAGAGCTGGGAAAGGAGCCCAGCACCCCACTCCCAGAGGAACGACAAGTGCCCAGTCCCCTCACAGAGCTGGGGATGCAACCGAGCACTCCACCCCTGCAGAACGGCTGCTCCCAGTCCCCTGCAGAGGTGGGGAGGTAAGGCAAGACCTCGCCCCCGCAGGAACGGCCGCACCCCAGTCCCTTCGCAGAGCTGGGAAGGAATCCAGCGTCCCACTCCCACTGAACGGCTATTCCCCAGTCCCCTCGCACAGCCAGGGAGGGAAGCCAGTGCCCCACCCCCGCTGGAGCCACCACTCCCCAGGGCCCTCCCAGAGCTGGGGAAGGAAGCCACCACCCCTCCCTCACTCGAACCGCCAATCAATAGGTCCCACCCAGAGCTGGCAAGAGAAGCCAGCACCCTGCCCCCACTGGAACCGCCGCTCCCCATACCCCTAATAGCTGGGGAGGGAACCAGCGACCCGCCCCCACTGGAACCACCGCTCCCCATTGCCCCTCTAATAGCTGGGGAGGGAACCCAGTGCCTCGCCCCCGCAGGAACGGCCGCTCCTCAGTCCTTGCAGAGCTGGGAGGGAAGCAGTGCCCCGTCCCCGCTGGAGCTGCCACTCCAGGCTATCCCAGAGGTGGGGAGCAAACCAGCGCCCCGCCCCGCTCAAACACCACTCTTCAGGCCCTCCCAGAACTGAGAAGAGATGCAAGCTCCCCGCCCCCGCTTGAACTGCCACTCCCGCTCCTCCCAGAGCTGGGGAGGGAAGCCAGCGCCCCTCCCCGCTCGAACCGCCACCCCCCAGGCCTCTACCAGAGCTGGGGGAGGGAATCCACCGCCCTGCTCCACTCGTACCGCCACTTCTCACTCCACTCCCGAGCTGGGAGGGGAACCAGGCCCCCACCCCCACTGCAACAGCCTCTCTCCAAGCCCCTCCCAGAGCTGGGGAGAGGAAGCCAGCACCCTGCCCCGCTCT
>NW_026114610.1:3857143-3925306 GCF_025201925.1 Gopherus flavomarginatus
TCTGATACCACCTGCGGGGAGCACAGGAATTTGACTGAGTGACATCCTGGCTAATTTTCACCTTGTTCTCCGCCAGCAGGATCCACTGGAGAGTTCAGGAGTGACTTGACCATGGCAGCACCCTATTTACATATTAAAGCTGGCATTTTGGGGCCAATGGGGTGAAATGTGAGTACTTTGGGGTTGGGACCCACATGAGAAGGGATATGGACAAACTGGAGAGAGTCCAGCAGAGGGCAATAAAAATGATTAGGGGACTGAGACAGTATATCAACTAGTTGTGGCCGAGTGGTTAAGGTGATGGACTAGAAATCCATTGGGGTTTCCCCACGCAGGTTCAAATGTTTGCCAACTACAGAAGCATTAGTGTATTGTCATTGCTGGTGTCTTAGTGTTTGAGCATCCATGGAGCCAGATCTGGTCTCACCTCTGAGGCTGTCTACACTTAAAATACTGCTGTAGCACTGGGGAGTAGACAGCTGCTACAGTGAGGGGAGGGGTTTTCCATCCCTGTAATAGCTACATTGACAGAACAATCTTTCCTTTCATTTAGCACTATCTAACCATGGCTTAGGTCAGCTTAATTATACTGGCTCTGGGGTTTTTTACACCCTGAAAAACGTACTAGTTAGAGGGTTTATCCCATCACCCTCCCATTCCCTGGCCCTTCTTGCATGACTAGAGAGCAGCAATACCCGAAGTTCAAAGGTGCAAACAATTCAATGTTTATTGGGGTAAACTTCCAGCAAGCAATGATTCCAGTTTCCTTCCTCTGTATCCCCCTTCCCAGCTCTGACACCACAGAGGCTTGTCTGTGTCCTTGTTCCCATTCCCCTCTTAGCAAAACATAATTCCAGTTCCCCTACCCCATTCCCATTCCCCCCCTTTACTTTCTGATTGACTGCAGACTATATAGTAAAACTGGAGTTCTGCTTAGCTATACCTTAGCCAATCATTTTACTGAAATGTAACTAACCAATCCTAACATACTGTAACATGATTATCTAGCCAATTATACCCCACTGCCTTAATTGGTTTACCCCCAACATATTAATTATACAGCAGACAGAAACAATCACAGAACCAGACAGAGATTATACAGACAAGCAATAGGAAAGTGGGGACTACAGTGATAGAACAACAAAGAAATGAGGATTTCACACCCCAGCTATTGAGCAGTGAGTTGTTGCCAGATGGGATGCTATCATGGCAGAGGTTATGGGTGCTGATTGCTTAACTGTCTGGCCCACAGGGCAGGATTTTGAGGTTCACCATTACTGTCTCAGAATGCTAGCACCCATCTTTTGTTCACTTAAAATGCGAGCAGGGAGATTATAACACCACAGAACTCATGGAGCTCCAGGAAACTTGTAACTTTAGGTCCAGGTGAGTGTGTTTAAAAATCAGCTGTGCTGTGGAAGGTCTCTAGGAGTTGAAAGAGATGTGCCATCTCAACCTCCCTAAAGAGTTCATCAACTATTAATGAAAACTAGGGTTGATAAGTCACATTCTTTGTAGTATCAGGATGGTGGATGGGTCTAAAGCGCTAGTTATGAGACTCATTTTTTCTAATCCTTTGGGTGTTCTGGTCTCTGCATGGAAACGTGGTTTCAAATCCCACTCCTGATATTACCATTTAATTATATCTGGAGAAAATGGCCTCACTTCAATCTTCTTTGGAACAATAGAACCCTATTTGCTTAGCTTTTCTATTCCAGTAGCTGTGAGAGAAGCTCCAAACCAGGGGGGAAACAGGGCCTCTCTCTCGACCGATCAATTTTGTCTTTCTTCATTCCAAGCCATTTTCTGAGATACATCCATATTTCCCACACTATTGTGTTTAGAGTTCTTTGCTTTTATGAAACTTTAGAATCATCATTTAATTGCCACACAACTGTACTTCTGAAGTGAAGTGAAACAATATTATTTGGATATTCTTGCAGAAGAGTTTGCTTTCTGACCTGGAAATGAACAGGGCCTACCTGAGGGGCACAATGCTACTCCCTTTTCTTGGCTCATCCAAAAACATACGTTCTTGATGGCCTTTGTTTTCCTGTTCTTCAAAGGGAAATCAGCTGGTGTAGCAGCTACTGAGAAAGCCTTAGAAAAGGGCTCCAGGTTTCACAGTAGCTGGTTTCTGTTGTGTAGTGGTTATCACATTTGCTTTATATGCAAAATGTCCCTGGTTCAGAAACAGTGCTGCTTTCTCTCTCTTGGTTTCTTATTGCTCCAAGTCTTTTCTCAAATACATCCATAGCTTTTATGATTTCTTCCTCATTATTTTTTTTCCTTTCATGGAGCTTTAAATTCAAAAGGAGAGGTTTAGCTGGCATTTTGAGGGAAGGAACAGACCATCATTTGGGAGACCGCCAGCTCCATAACAAATCTGAGCATAGAAGAATCCCAACCCATTGTCCAGCATATTTAGCTCCCAGCCAGCAGTTTTTCTCTTGTCTTTTTTTTTTTTGAGCTAACCTTGAGTCCAGGGCGCACACACTCTCTGCCCCACACATCAAATATGGCCCTGCTGCAAAGTGACCCCTAAGAACCAGCAACCTGCATGAGAGCATGACTGGGGGGAAAGGGTTTCCCATGAAGCGTATAAGCCACGGGATGCGTTGGAAAGAGCAGCTCTGACTGTAACAGTCAGCAAAGAAGGTCTGTTTGGGGATGTGGCTCAGTGGTACAGTGCCTGCTTTGCATGTATCAGGCCCTGAGCTCACTCCCCACATTTGCCTTTCACCTCTGCTGCTTTGCTCATGCCCAGCTGGCATGTGGCCCAGCCAGTCTCCCTGCACAAGTTTCAGTCCTGAGCAGTGAGGGCAAAGTGCCAATTGCATGGAAGCTCTGTAGGGGTTTCTGCTCCTAAAGCACCATGGTGACCCTAAGATTCCCATCCACTGAGCTGCTTGATGAGGAAGGACTGGAGAGAAGGGTCCCATCAGCACCAAGGGAGGGACAAGGACATGGAGGAGCAGTCAGTGCTGAGAGAGGAAAGAGGTCAGTGATTTACACAAGACAGGGGACACTGGTTTTTGGAGGGGAAAGGAGGTGAGGCCAGCTTGTTTACAATGATGCTGATGATGAATAGAAAAAAAAGGCTGGAGTCAATGAAACATGAGAGCATAGAAGGAGAAGGGCAGCTCCACAGAGGGCCCTGGGTGCTCATACACCCCAGTTCATAAGTATACAACATCAGACTGGCCACACTGGGTCAGATCAAAGGTCCATCTAGCCTAGTAGCCTGTCTTCTTACAGTGGCCGACCCAAGGTGCCCCAGGGTTCCACAGGTTGACTGTGTGTTATGTGAAGAAATATTTCCTTTTGTTTGGTTTAAATCTGCTGCCTCTTCATTTCATTTGGTGAGCCCTAGTTCTTGTGTCTAGAGGAGTAAATAACGCTTCCTTATTTACTTTCTCCAACCCAATCATTGTTTTATAGACCTATATCATCTCTTTTCCAAGCTGAAAATCTCAGTTTTATTAATCACTCTTCATATGAAAGCTGCTGCATATCCCTAATCATTTTTGTTGCCCTTTTCTGAACCTTTTCCAATTACAATATATCTTTTATCAAGTGGGGTGACAACATCTGCACGCAGTATTCAAGATGTCGGTGTGCCATGGATTTCTGTAGAGGCGCCCTGGCTTGTCCTAGATAGCAAGAATAGACAAACAGGGACCCAGCCCCCTACAGTGATCCCATGGACAAGAATGTGGTTGGTAGTGGGGCGAAGGTTTCCTCTGGACAAAGGGGAGCTGAAATCCCTCAGTGTCCTGGAACTTAAGTAATGAAAGCTTCAAACCCCTCATAGCCGTGCGTTGAGATGCATCAGTAGAAGGCTGGGCTGGAGCAGGGGTCGGCAACCTATGCCAATTTTTAATGGCACGCTGGGGCCTGCCGGGACTCCAGTATGCCATTAGAAATCCTGCCGGCATGGCAACCCGCTGGCCCCTTCCTCGCCTTCCCCCCGAGCCCTGCCGCCGCGCGTGCAGCACTCTGGGGGACAGGGGTCTGCACTCCCGTGGGGCAGCATTTGGCTCTGCAGGGAGCGAAAGATGATCCGCGCTCATCCGGTGCCCTGCCACCCTGCGCGCAGCACTTTGGGGGTGGGGCTGCACGCGTGGCAGCAGGGCTCCGACTGAGTGGGAAGCATCATGGTAAGGGGGCCGGGGTTGGGGGGGGTGGAGTCAGCAGGGGGCAATCAGAGGACAGGGAGCAGGGTAGGTTGGATGGGGGGTGGGATACCGGGGGGGTGGTTGTAGCGGAGGTCTCTGGAGGGGGCAGTCAGGGAGCGGGGGGGTGGATGGGGCTTGGGAGTCCCAGGGTCTGTTAAGGGGTGGGGGGTGGATAGGAGACAGGGCAGTCAGGGAACAGGGAGCAAGGAGGGTCCTGGGGCACAGTTAGGGGTCTCGGGGGGGGGTCAGGGAACAAGGAGCTGGGTGGGTTGGATGAGTCAGGAGTTTGGGGGGGCTGTCAGGAGGTAGGGGTGTGGAGAGTGTTGTGGCAGGCACAGAGCGGGGGGGTGTATGGGTCCAGAGTTCTGGGGCTCCTGTCAGGGGGGTGGGGAGTGGTTAGATAGGCACGGGAGTCCGGGAGGTTCTGTCTGGGTGCGGGGGTGTGTATAAGGGTTGGGGCAGTCAGATACACTCAGCCTTCTCCTCTGCATTGGGTGGGTGGTGCTGCCACTGCCTGCTGGAAAGTCATGAGGGTGGTGGGGCTCTGTGAACAGCTCAGTCCCTGACCCTGGTGGCAGAAATGATGAGATGGAGGCTCCAGCTGTTTCTAGGATTTACTATTTCCACTTGCCTGTGAAGTCCAGCTTTCCCCAGCACATTCACTGTGGTGCAGTTGGGTCACTGTTTCCATGGCTGAACAGCAAAGAATCACTCCCAGTTTCCCTTTTATCTGCAGCAGGGTTAGTCTGTGTTGGTGGTTAAGGAGGTGGATCTAGTTGTAAATTGTTATTCATTCCCCACCTTCACAATTCACATAGTCCCTTTCTCATGCAGATTCCCAGCACCTCAGTGATTCTGGTAGCAGGGGTTGGGGCCTGAGATTTTCAGAGTTCCTTTACCCTCCACTTGGAGTGAACTCAATTTTTTTACCATCCCAGAAATTCCATGAAATAACAACAGGGGCATAAAGAAAGAGGGGAGAGAATATTGATCCAGCCTCTGGGGGTTTGGGCTGCTTTAACTCTTGGTAAAAATATGAACTTGATTCCAAGAAGGGAGAGAGGAGAAGCCTGAAGCTGACTTTAGTCCCAGGCTGGGGTCTCCTGAAGGGTAGGAAACATCCTTGGCTGTCACCCAAGGACAGCAGGCTACTGGCAACATACCAGGGCTGGGATGAGAGGGGAGTGTTACATAGACTTTATCACACAGGCCCCATCCTGCTCCTCAGAGCCCACAGGTGAGAATCTAGAGAAGGGTGAGTCATTTCTCAGCTGCATTCTCAGGAGTAGTCAGTAGCCGTCCTTGATCAGAGACCCAGGGGAGCAACCACAGCAGTTCTGCGGAGAGCTTTGGCTGCCAGGGGATCCAGCTCGGAGAGGGAGTGCTGGGGATCTGGAGGGCCAGTCCAATAGGGCTGTCTCAGGAGTCAGAGGTGGCTTTGCCAGTGGGAAGGCGCTAGGCCAGATGTTGGTGGGATGGGGAAGTAGGGAATACAGGATATGAAGCTGGCTAAAATGAAACTGCACAAAAAACCCTTCCTCTTTGCTCCAGCTAAAGGCCCTACTTTGGCCTCTCCCCTTTCATAAAAATCTCCATATCTACCCCAACTGTCAGAAACCCCCTTTCTCCCATGGGTATTTTCACAGTTTCTTCCTTTTTTCATGGTCTCGTACAAATATTTTTGCTCTGGAAATGATCAAGTACATTTAACATGAGAAAAACAATCAAACAACACATCTGTATCTCCTTCTCCAAGCATGGTGTGTCTCAGTTTAGCTACTGAAAAGTCTAGGCAGGCAGAGTCACCTCTGCATTATTTAGCGAAGGGATAGCTCAGTGGTTTGTGCATTATCTTACTAAATGCAGGGTTGTGAGTTCAATTATTGAGGGGGCCACTCAAGAATCTGGGGCAAAATCAGTACTCAGTCCTGCTAGCGAAGGCAGGGGGCTGGACTGAATGGTCCCTTCTAGTTCTAGGAAATAGGGTACCTCCATTATCTATTTTTTCTTACTTCACATCAGACCCAGGACTTGCACCCAGCAGTTCTTGGGGCCCTGGGACAGAACTGAGCTTCACTGGCAGCAGTGAGGGAGAACGGTTGGGACTGAACTATCTGGGGAATATTTTAATCCTTATCTAATTTTCAGAGGATTAAATCAATGCAGCTTCCACTTCTCCGTCTCTCCCAAGGAAATAACGTTTCTGTGTGAAGTACCCAAACCTTTTAACAATAAGAAGTGAAATGAAATGGCCACATGATGGCAACAGACCCTACGAAATTTCTTAGTCTCTAGGGTGCCACACGTCCTCTTGTTCTGTTTGAGGATACAGACTTTGGCCACGTCCAGACTAGGAATTAAAATCGATTTTAGATACGCAACTTCAGCTACGAGAATAACGTAGCTGAAGTCGAATTTCTAAAATCGAGGTACTCACCAGTCTGGACGGCGCGGCATCGATGTCCGCGGCTCTCCGCGTCGATTCCGGAACTCCGTTCGGATTGATGGAGTTCCGGAATCGATGTAAGCGCGCTCGGGGATCGATACACCGCGTCCAGACTAGACGCGATATATCGATCCCCGAGCAATCGATTTTAACCCGCCGATGCCGCGGGTTAGTCTGGACGAGGGCTAACACAGCTGCACCTCTGAAACCTATGAGCAGGGCCGGTGCAACCATTTAGGCGGACTAGGCGGTTGCCTAGGGCACCAAGATTTGGGGGCGCCCAAAAGTGGCACTCCCCAATTTTTTTTAAATGGTTGAGCAGCCGCTGCTGCTGGGACAGAGAGGGAGTCTGAGCTGCTGGCCTGGGTCAGGATGCTGCCGCGGCAGCTGGCAGCCCAGGGCCCCCCCGGGTCAGGGCGCTGCCCCGGCAGCTAACAGCCCAAGGGGTCCCCTGGGTCAGCGCGCCGCCCCGGCAGCCGCCAGCCCAGGGCCCGCCCCCGGGTCAGGGCACCACCGGGGCAGCCGGCAGACCAGGGCCCCCCTGGGTCAGGGCGCCGACGGGGCAGCCGGCAGCCCACGGCCCCCCCGGGGTCAGGGCGCCGACGGGGCAGCCGGTAGCCCAGGGGGTCCCCTGGGTCAGGGCGCCGCCGCAGCAGCTGGGAGCCCAGGGGGTCCCCTGGGTCAGCGCGCCACAGAGGCAGCCGGCAGCCCAGGCCCCCCCCCCCGGTTAGGGCATCGCTACGGCAGCCGGAAGCCCAGGGGGCCCCTGGGTCAGGGCACTGCCACGGCACCCTGCAGCCCAGGGGGTCCCCTGGGTCAGCGCACCAGCAGCAGCCGGCAGCCCAGGCCCCCCCTGGATCAGGGCACCACCGCGGCAGCCCAGAGGTTCTGGCTGCCTGCGGCGCGCTGACCCAAGGGAATCCCTGGGCTGCAGGCAGAGGCTCAGAATCCCTCTCCCTCCCAGAGCAGGGGCTCCAGCCTGTGCCATTTTTTTCGTTGCTGGCGGGGGCGCCGGCGGCTGGGCAGAGCTGCACAGCTCTGCTTAGGACACGTGGCAGGAGCCCTGCGAGGGCAGCACGACACCAGGGCTTCTTGAGGAAAGTGGGGGCTGCCCCCTGGCTCAGCCTCCACGTCAGCCCAGCGAGGGGCAGGAGAAGAAAAGAGACTCAGCCGTGGTCTGCTGGAGCGGGGGAAGAACGAGGACCCCGATGCTCATGCGTTGGGCAAGGTGAGCAAGTGATTCCCCACAGCTTGGCCTCAGGTGCCTGTGCTCCTGCCCCCTTGGTCCTTGGCTGGTCCCTGCTGCTGCTCCCCTTGTGCCTGCACGGCTGCAGAGAACAGCAGCCTGCAGAGCTGAGCTGCCCCAGTGCCCCCAGGCACCCCCCTGACCCCATCCCCCCCACGGCCCTGACCCCCAGCTCCAAGCCCAACCCCTCTGAGCTGAAACCCCTCGACCCCATCCCCCCACAGCCCTGACCCCCAGCTCCGAGCTCAGTCCCTCTGAGCTGGAAACCCCCTGACCCCATCCCCCCACAGCCATGACCCCGAGCTCCGAGCCCAGCCCCTCTGAGCTGGAAACCCCCTCGACCCCATCCCCCAACGGCCCTGACCCCCAGCTCCGAGCCCAGCCCCTCTGACCTGAAACCCCTCGACCCCATTCCCCCCACGGCCCTGACCCCCAGCTCCGACCCCAGTCCCTATGAGATGGAAACCCCCTCGACCCCATCCCCCCACAGCCCTGACCCCCAGCTCCGACCCCAGTCCCTCTGAGCTGGAAACCCCCTCGACCCCATCCCCCCACAGCCCTGACCCCCAGCTCCGAGCTCAGTCCCTCTGAGCTGGAAACCCCCTGACCCCATCCCCCCCACAGCCCTGACCCCCAGCTCTGAGCCCAATCCCTCTGAGCTGGAAACCCCCTGACCCCATCCCCCCCACGGCCCTGACCCCCAGCTCCGAGCCCAGCCCCTCTGAGCTGGAAACCCCCTGACCCCATCCCCCCCACAGCCCTGACCCCCAGCTCCGAGCCCAGTCCTTCTGAGCTGGAAACCCCCTGACCCCATCCCCCGACAGCCCTGACCCCCAGCTCTGAGCCCAGCCCCTCTGAGATGGAAACCCCCTCGACCCCATCCCCCCACAGCCCTGACCCCAGCTCCGAGCCCAGCCCCTCTGAGCTGGAAACCCCCTGACCCCATCCCCCCCACAGCCCTGACCCCCAGCTATGAGCCCAGTACCTCTGAGCTGGAAACCCCCTCGAATCCATCTCCCCACAGCCCTGACATCCAGCTCCGAGCCCAGCCCCTCTGAGCTGGAAACCCCCTGACCCCATCCCCCGCACAGCCCTGACCCCCAGCTCCGAGCCCAGTCCCTTTGAGCTGGAAACCCCCTCGATCCCATCCCTCCCCATCCCTGACCCCCAGTTCTGAGCCCAGTCCCTCTGAGATGGAAACCCCCACGACCCCATCCCCCAAACAGCCCTGATCCCGAGCTCTGAGTCCAGTCCCTCTGAGCTGGAAACCCCTGACCCCATCCACCGCACAGCCCTGACCCCCAGCTCCGAACCCAGTCCCTCTGATGTGGAAAACCCTACGACCCCATCCCCCCCACAGCCCTGACCCCCAGCTCCGACCCCAGTCCCTCTGAGCTGGAAACCCCCTCGACCCCATCCCCCTCACAGCCCTGACCCCCAGCTCCGAACCCAGTCCCTCTTATTTGGAAATACCCTCGACCCCATGCCCCCCACAGCCCTGACCCCCAGCTCCAAGCCCAGTCCCTCTAAGCTGGAAACCCCCTGACCCTATCTCCCCACAGCCCTGACCCCCAGCTCCGAATCCACTCCCTCTTAGCTGGAAACCCCATGACCCCATCCCCCCACAGCCCTGACCCCCAGCTCCGAGCTAAGTCCCTCTGAGCTGGAAAGCCCCTCACCCCATCCCCCCACAGCCCTGACCCCCAGCTCTGCGCCCAGTCCCTCTGAGCTGGAAACCCCCGCACCCCATCCCCCCACAGCCCTAACCTCCAGCTCCGAGCCCAGTCCCACTGAGCTGGAAACCCCCTGACCCCATCCCCCCCACAGCCCTGACCCCCAGCTCCGAGCCCAGTCCCTCTGAACTGGAAACCCCCTCGACCACATCCCCCCCACACCCCAGACCACCAGCTCCGAGCCCAGCCCCTCTGAGCTGGAAACCCCCTCGACTCCATCCCCCCCACAGCCCTGACCCCCAGCTCCGAGGCCAGTTCCTCTGAGCTGGAAACCCCCTCGACTCCATCCCCCCCACACCCCAGACCGCCAGCTCCGAGCCCAGCCCCTCTGAGCTGGAAACCCCCTCGACCCCATCCCCCCCACAGCCCTGACCCCCAGCTCCGAGCCCAGCCCCTCTGAGCTGGAAACCCCTTGACCCAATCTACCCCACAGCCCTGACCCCCAGCTCTGGGCACAGTACCTCTGAGCTGGAAACCACTTTGACCCCATCCCCCCACAGCCCTGACCCCAAGCTCCGAGCCCAGCCCCTCTGAGCTGGAAACCCCCTGACCCCAACCCCCACACAGCCCTGACTCCCAGCTCCGAGCCCAGTCCCACTGAGCTGGAAACCCCCTCGACACCATCCCCCCCACAGCCCTGCCCCCAGCTCTGAGCGCAGTCCCTCTGAGCTGGAAACCCACTGACCCCATCCCCCCCACAGCCCTGACCCCCAGCTCCGAGCCCAGCCCCTCTGAGCTGGAAACCCTCTCGACCCCATCCCCCCACAGCCCTGACCCCCAGCTCCGAGTCCAGCCCCTCTGAGCTGGAAACCTTCTCGACCCCATCCCCCCCACAGCCCTAACCCCCAGCTCCGAGCCCAGCCCCTCAGAGCTGGAAAACCTCTGACCTCATCCCCCCCACAGCCCTGACCCCCAGCTCCGAGCCCAGTCCCTCTGAGCTGGAAATTCTCTCGACCCCATCCCCCCCACAGCCCTGACCCTCCGCTCCGAGCCCAATCCCTCTAAGCTGGAAACCCCCTGACCCAATCTCCCCCACAGCCCTGACCCCCAGCTCTGGGCACAGTCCCTCTGAGCTGGAAACCACTTCGACCCCATCCCCCCCCACAGCCCCAACCCCCAGCTCCGAGTCCAGCCCCTCTGAGCTCAAAACCCCCTGACCCCAACCCCCCCACAGCCCTGATCCCTAGCTCCGAGCCCAGCCCCTCTGAGCTGAAAACCCCCTGACCCCAACCCCCCTACAGCCCTGATCCCCAGCTCTGAGCCCAGTCCCTCTGAGGTGAAAAACACTATGACCCCATCCCCCCACACCTCTGACCCCCAGCTCCGAGCCCAGTCCCTCTGAGCTGGAAACCCCCTCGATCCCATCCCTCCCCAGCCCTGACCCCCAGCTCTGAGCACAGTCCCTCTGAGCTGGAAACCCCCTCTACTCCATCCCACCCACAGCCCTGACCCCCAGCTCTGAGCCCAGTCCCTCTGAGCTGGGAATCCCGTCGACCCCATCCCCCCCACAGCCCTGACCCCCAGCTCTGAGCTCAGTCCCTCTGAGCTGGAAACCCCCTTGACTCCATCCCTCCCCATCCCTGACCCACAGCTCCGAGCCCAGTCCCTCTAAGCTGGAAACCCCCTCGAATCCATCCCCACCACAGCCCTGACCCCCAGCTCCGAGACCAACACCTCTGTGCTGGAAACCCCCTTGACTCCATCCCCCCCACAGCCCTGACCCCCAACTCCGAGCTCAATCCCTCCGAGCTGGAAACCCCCTCGACTCCATCCCCCCCACAGCCCTGACCCCCAGCTCTGAGCCCAATCCCCCTGACCTAGAAACCCCCTCGACTCCATCCCTCCCACAGCCCTGACCCCCAGCTCTGAGCCCAGTCCCTCTGAGATGGAAACCCCCTCGACCCTATCCCCCACACAGCCCTGACCCCCAGCTCTGAGCCCAGTCCCTCTGAGCTGGATACCCCCTCGATCCCATCCCTCCCCAGCCCTGACCCCCAGCTCCGAGCTCAGTCCCTCTGAGCTGGAAACCCCCTCGGCCCCATGCCCCCCACATCCCGGACCCCCCAGCTCCGAGCCCAGTCCCTCTGAGCTGGAAACCCCGTGACCCCATCCTCCCCACAGCCCTGACCCCCAGCTCCAAGCCCAGTCCCTCTGAGCTGGAAACACACTGACCCCATCCCCCCCACAGCCCTGACACCCAGCTCCGAGCCCAGTCCCTCTGAGCTTTAAACCCCCTGGCCCCATCCCCCCCCACAGCCCTGACCCCCAGCTCCGAGCCCAGTCCCTCTGAGCTGGAAAAACACTGACCCCATCCCCCCCACAGCCCTGACCCCCAGCTCCGAGCCCAGTCCCTCTGAACTGGAAACCTCCTGACCCCAACCCCCCCACAGCCCTGACCCCCAGCTCCGAGCCCAGGCCCTCTGAGCTGGAAACCCCCTCGACCCCATTCCCCCACAGCCCTGAACCCCAGCTCCGAGCCCAGTCCCTCTGAGCTGGAAAGCCCCTCACCCCATCCCATAACAGCCTTGACCCACAGCTCTGCGCCCAGTCCCTCTGAGCTGGAAACCCCCTCGACTCCATCCCCCCCACAGCCCTGACCCCCAGCTCCGAGCCCAGTCCCACTGAGCTGGAAACCCCCTCGACGCCATCCCCCCCCACAGCCCTGACCCCCAGCTCCGAGGACAGTCCCTCTGAGCTGGAAACCCCCTGACCCCATCACCCCTACAGCCCTGACCCCCAGCTCCGAGCCCAGTCCCTCTGAGCTGGAAACCCAAGGACCCCATCCGCCCCACAGCCCTGACCCCCAGCTCTGAGCCCAGTCCCTCTGAGCTGGAAACCCCCTGACCCAATCTCCCCCACAGCCCTGACCCCCAGCTCTGGGCACAGTCCCTCTGAGCTGGAAACCACTTCGACCCCATTCCCCCACAGCCCTGACCCCCAGCTACGAGCCCAGTCTCTCTGACCTGGAAACCCCCTCGACCCTATCCCCCACACAGCCCTGACCCCCAGCTCCGAGCCCAGTCCCTCTGAGCTGGAAACCCCCTCGACTCCATCCCCCCCAGAGCCCTAACCCCCAGCTCCGAGCCCAGTCCCTCTGAGCTGGAAACCCCCTCGACCCCATCCCCCCCAGAGCCCTAACCCCCAGCTCCGAGCCCAGTCCCTCTGAGCTGGAAACCCCCTCGACCCCATCCCCCCCAGAGCCCTAACCCCCAGCTCCGAGCCCAGTCCCTCTGAGCTGGAAAAACACTGACCCCATCCCCCCCACAGCCCTGACAACCAGATCCGAACCCACTCCCTCTGAGCTGGAAACCCCCTCGACCCCATTCCCCTAACAGCCCTGACCCCCAGCTCTGAGCCCAGTCCCTCTCAGATGGAAACTCCCTCAATCCCAGTCCCTCTGAGCTGGAAACCCCCTCGACTCCATCTCCCCACAGCCCTGACCCCCAGCTCTGAGCACAGTCCCTCTGAGCTGGAAACCCCCTCGACCCCATCCCCCCCACAGCCCTGACCCCCAGCTCCGAGCCCAGTCCCTCTGAGCTGTAAACCCCTTCGACCCCATCCTCCCCACAGCAGTGACCCCCAGCTCCGAGCCCAGCCCCTCTCAGGTGGAAACCCCCTCGACCCCATCCCCCCACAGCCCTGACTCCCAGCTGCGAGCCCAGTCCCTCTGAGCTGGAGACCCCCTGACCCTATCCCTCGTACAGCCCTGACCCCCAGCTCCGAGCCCAGTCCCTCTGAGCTGGAAACCCACTGACCCCATCCCCCCCGCAGCCCTGACCCCCAGCTCCGAGCCCAGTCCCTCTGAGCTGGAAACCCCCTCGACTCCATCCCCCCCACAGCTCTAATGCCCAGCTCCGAGCCCAGTCCCTCTGAGCTGGAAACCCCCTCGACCCCATCCCCCCACAGCCCTGACCCCCAGCTTCGAGTCCAGTCCCTCTGAGCTGGAAATCCCCTGACCCTATTTCCCCCCACAGCCCTGACCCCCAGCTCCGAGTCCAGTCCCTCTGATCTGGAAACCCTCTCGATCCCATCCCTCCCCAGCCCTGACCCCCAGCTCTGTGCCCAGTCCCTCTCAGCTGGAAACCCCCTCGGTCCCGTCCCTCCCGATCCCTGACCCCCAGCTACGAGCTCAGTCCCTCTGAGCTGGAAACCCCCTCGAATCCATCCCCCCCACAGCCCTGACCCCCAGCTCCGAGTCCAATCCCTCTGAGCTAGAAACCCCCTCGATCCCATCCCTCCCCAGCCTTGACCTCCAGCTCTGAGCCCAGTCCCTCTGAGATGGAAACCCCCCCCACCCCATCCCCCACACAGCCCTGACCTCCAGCTCTGAGCCCAATCCCCCTGAGCTGGAAACACCCTCGACTCCATCCCCCCCACAGCCCTGACCCCCAGCTCCGAGCCCAGTCCCTCTGAGCTGGAAACCCCCTCGACCCCATGCCCCCCACAGCCCTGACCCCCAGCTCCGAGCCCAGTCCCTCTGAGCTGGAAACCCCCTGACCCCATCCCCCCCACAGCCTTGACCCCCAGTTCCGAGCCCAGTCCCTCTGAGCTGGAAACCCCCTGACCCCATCCCCCCCACAGCCCTGATCCCCAGCTCCGAGCCCAGTCCCTCTGAGCTGGAAACCCCCTCGACCCCATCCCCCCCACAGCCCTGATGCCCAGCTCCGAGCCCAGTCCCTCTGAGCTGGAAACCCCCTCGACCCCATCCCCCCCACACCCCTGACCCCCAGCTCCGAGCCAATACCTCTGAGCTGGAAACCCCCTCGACCCCATCCCCCCCACAGCCCTGACCCCCAGCTCCAAGCCCAGCACCTCTGAGCTGGAAACCCCCTCGACCCCATCCCCCCACAGCGCTGACCCCCAGCTCCGAGCCCAGCACCTCTGAGCTGGAAACCCCCTCGACCCCATCCCCCCACAGCGCTGACCCCCAGCTCCGAGCCCAGCCCCTCTGAGCTGGATACACCCTCGATCCCATCCCCCCCAGCCCTGACCCCCAGCTCCGAGCCCAGCCCCTCTGAGCTGGATACACCCTCGATCCCATCCCTCCCCAGCCCTGACCCTCAGCTAGGAGCCCAGTCCCTCTGAGCTGGAAACCCCCTCGACCCCATCCCCCCACAGTGCTGACCCCCAGCTCCGAGCCCAGCCCCTCTGAGCTGGAAACCCCCTCGACCCCATCCCCCCCACAGTCCTGACCCCCAGCTCCGAGCCCAGTCCCTCTGAGCTGGAAACCCCTGACCCCATCCCCCCTACAGCCCTGACCCCCAGCTCTGAGCCCAGCCCCTCTGAGCTGGAAACCCCCTCGACCCCATCCCCCCACAGCCCTCACCCCCAGCTCCGAGCCCAGCCCCTCTCAGCTGGAAACCCCCTCGACCCCATCCCCCCCACAACCCTGACCCCCAGCTCCGAGCCCAGTCCCCTTGAGCTGGAAACCCCCTCGACCCCATTCCCCCCACATCCCTGACCCCCAGCTCCGAGTCCAATCCCTCTGAGCTGGAAACCCCCTCGACTCCATCCCCCCCACAGCCCTGACCTCCAGCTCTGAGCCCAGTCTCTCTGAGATGGAAACCCCCTCGACCCTATCCCCCACACAGCCCTGATCCCCAGCTCTGAGCCCAGTCCCTCTGAGCTGGATACCCCCTCGATCCCATCCCTCCACAGCCCTGACCCCCAGCTCCGAGCCCAGCCCCTTTGAGCTGGAAGCCCCCTCGAGCCCATCCCCCCTCTGCCCTGACCCCCAGCTCCGAGCCCAGTCCGTCTGAGCTGGAAACCCCCTGACGCCATCCCCCGCACAGCCCTGACCCCCACCTCTGAGCCCAGTCCCTCTGAGCTGGATAACCCCTCGACCCCATCCCCCCCCACAGCCCTGACCCCCAGCTCCGAGCCCAGTCTCTCTGAGCTGGAAACCCCCTGACCCCATCATCCCTACAGCCCTGACCCCCAACTCTGAGCCCAGCCCCTCTGAGCTGGAAACCCCCTCGACCACATCCCCCCACAGCCCTGACCCCCAGCTCCGAGCCCAGCCCCTCTCAGCTGGAAACCCAATCGACCGCATTCCCCCCACATCCCTGACCCCCAGCTCCAAGCCCAATCCCTCTGAGCTGGAAACGCCCCTCGACTCCATCCCCCCCCACAGCCCTGACCTCCAGCTCTGAGCCCAGTCTCTCTGAGATGGAAACCCCCTCGACCCTATCCCCCACACAGCCCTGACACCCAGCTCTGAGCCCAGTCCCTCTGAGCTGGATACCCCCTCGACCCCATCCCCCCCAGAGCCCTGATCCCCAGCTCCGAGCCCAGCCACTCTGAGCTGGATACCCCCTCGATCCCATCCCTCCCGAGCCCTGACCCCCAGCTCAGAGCCCAGCCCCTTTGAGCTGGAAGCCCCCTCGAGCCCATCCCCCCACTGCCCTGACCCCCAGCTCCGAGCCCAGTCCGTCTGAGCTGGATACCCACTCGACCCCATCCCCCGCACAGCCCTGACCCCCAGCTCTGAGCCCAGTCCCTCTGAGCTGGATACCCCCTCGACCCCATCCCCCACACAGCCCTGACCCCCAGCTCCGAGCCCAGCCCCTCTCAGCTGGAAACCCCCTCGACCCCATCCCCCCCACAGCCCTGACCCCCAGCTCCGAGCCCAGTCCCCTTGAGCTGGAAACCCCCTCGACCCCATTCCCCCCACATCCCTGACCCCCAGCTCCGAGCCCAATCCCTCTGAGCTGGAAACCCCCTGACGCCATCCCCCGCACAGCCCTGACCCCCAGCTCTGAGCCCAGTCTCTCTGAGCTGGATACCCCCTCGACCCCATCCCCCCACAGCCCTCACCCCCAGCTCCGAGCCCAGTCCCCTTGAGCTGGAAACCCCCTCGATCCCACCCCTCCACAGCCCTGACCCCCAGCTCCGATCTCAGTCCCCTTGAGCTGGAAACCCCCTCGACCCCATTCCCCCCACATCCCTGACCCCCAGCTCCAAGCCCAATCCCTCTGAGCTGGAAACCCCCTCGACTCCATACCCCCCACAGCCCTGACCCCCAGCTCTGAGCCCAGTCCCTCTGAGATGGAAACCCCCTCGACCCTATCCCCCACACAGCCCTGACCCCCAGCTCCGAGCCCAGTCCCTCTGAGCTGGATACCCCCTCGACCCCATCCCCCCCACAGCCCTGACCCCCAGCTCCGAGCCCAGTATCTCTGAGCTGGAAACCCCCTGACCCCATCCCCCCTACAGCCCTGACCCCCAGCTCCGAGCCCAGCTCCTCTGAGCTGGAAACCCCCTCGACCCCATCCCCCCACAGCCCTGACCCCCAGCTCCGAGCCCAGCCCCTCTCAGCTGGAAACCCCCTCGACCCCATCCCCCCCACAGCCCTGACCCCCAGCTCCGAGCCCAGTCCCCTTGAGCTGGAAACCCCCTCGACCCCATTCCCCCCACATCCCTGACCCCCAGCTCCGAGCCCAATCCCTCTGAGCTGGAAACCCCCTCGACTCCATCCCCCCTACAGCCCTGACTTCCAGCTCTGAGCCCAGTCCCTCTGAGCTGGATACCCCCTCGACCCCATCCCCCCCAGAGCCCTGACCCCCAGCTCCGAGCCCAGCCCCTCTGAGCTGGATACCCCCTCGATCCCATCCCTCCCCAGCCCTGACCCCCAGCTCCGAGCCCAGCCCCTTTGAGCTGGAAGCCCCCTCGAGCCCATCCCCTCATTGCCCTGACCCCCAGCTCTGAGCCCAGTCTCTCTGAGCTGGATACCCCCTCGACCCCATCCCCCCCAGAGCCCTGACCCCCAGCTCCGAGCCCAGCCCCTCTGAGCTGGATACACCCTCGATCCCATCCCTCCCCAGCCCTGACCCCCAGCTCCGAGCCCAGCCCCTCTGAGCTGGAATCCTCCTCGAGCCCTGACATAACCTTATTCCCAGTTTTGGACCTTAGCGTCCAAAATATGGGGGTTAGCATGAAAACATCCAAGCTTAGCCACCAGCCTGGACCTGGTACCTGCTGCCACCACCCAAAAATTAGAGTGTTTTGGGGCACTCTGGTCCCTCTGAAAAACCTTCCCTGGGGACCCCAAGACCCAAATCCCTTGAGTCTCACAACAAAGGGAAATAATCCTTTTTCCCTTCCCCCCTCCAGGTGCTCCTGGAGAGATACACAGACACAAGCTCTGTGAATCCAAACAGAGTGAATCTCGCTCTCTGTTCCCACTCCTGGAAACAAAAAGTACTTTCCTATTCCCCCAGAGGGAATGCAAAATTAGGCTAGCAATCCAACACACAGATCTCCCCTTGACTTCTTCCTCCCACCAATTCCCTGGTGAGTACAGACTCAATTTCCCTGAAGTAAAGAAAAACTCCAACAGATCTTAAAAGAAAGCTTTATATAAAAAGAAAGAAAAATACATCCAAATGTTCTCTCTGTATTAGATGATACAACACAGGGTCAATTGCTTAAAAGAATATTGAATAAACAGCCTTATTCAAAAAGAATACAAATCAAAGCACTCCAGCACTTATATTCATGCAAATACCAAAGAAAAGAAACCATAGAACTTACTATCTGATCTCTTTGTCCTTACACTTAGAAACAGAAGACTAGAAAGTAGAACTACTTCTCCAAAGCTCAGAGAAAGCAGGCAGCCAGAAAACAAAGACACAGACACTCAATTCCCTCCACCCAAAGTTGAAAAAATTCGGTTTCCTGATTGGTCCTCTGGTCAGGTGCTTCAGGTGAAAGAGACATTAACCCTTAGCTATCTGTTTATGACAAGCCCATCCCCCCACTGCCCTGAGCCCCAGCTCCGAGCCCAGTCCTTCTGAGCTGGAAACCCCCTCGATCCCATGCCCCCCACAGCCCGGACCCCCAGCTCCGAGCCCAGTCCCTCTGAGCTGGAAACCCCCTCGACCCCATCCCCCCCACAGCCCTGACCCCCAGCTCCAAGCCCAATCCCTCTGAGCTCGAAACCCCCTCGACTCCATCCCCCCCACAGCCCTGACCCCCAGCTCTGAGCCTAGTCCCTCTGAGATGGAAACCCCCTCGACCCTATCCCCCACACAGCCCTGACCCCCAGCTCCGAGTCCAGCCCCTCTGAGCTGGATACCCCCTCGATCCCATTCCTCCACAGCCCTGACCCCCAGCTCCGAGCCCAGCCCCTTTGAGCTGGAAGCCCCCTCGAGCCCATCCCCCCACTGCCCTGACCCCCAGCTCCGAGCCCAGTCCGTCTGAGCTGGAAACCCCCTGACGCCATCCCCCGCACAGCCCTGACCCCCAGCTCTGAGCCCAGTCCCTCTGAGCTGGATACCCCCTCGACCCCATCCCCCCCCACAGCCCTGACCCCCAGCTCCGAGCCCAGTACCTCTGAGCTGGAAACCCCCTCGACCCCATCCCCCCTACAGCCCTGACCCCCAGCTCCGAGCCCAGCCCCTCTGAGCTGGAAACCCCCTCGACCCCATCCCCCCACAGCCCTGACCCCCAGCTCCGAGCCCAGCCCCTCTCAGCTGGAAACCCCCTCGACCCCATTCCCCCCACATCCCTGACCCCCAGCTCCGAGCCCAATCCCTCTGAGCTGGAAACCCCCTCGACTCCATACCCCCACACAGCCCTGACCCCCAGCTCTGAGCCCAGTCCCTCTGAGCTGGATACCCCCTCGACCCCATCCCCCCCAGAGCCCTGACCCCCAGGTCCGAGCCCAGCCCCTCTGAGCTGGATACCTGCTCGATCCCATCCCTCCCCAGCCCTGACCCCCAGCTCCGAGCCCAGTCCCTTTGAGCTGGAAGCCCCCTCGAGCCCATCTCCCCACTGCCCTGACCCCCAGCTCCGAGCCCAGTCTGTCTGAGCTGGAAACCCCCTGACGCCATCCCCCGCACAGGCCTGACCCCCAGCTCCGAGCCCAGCCCCTCTGAGCTGGAATCCTCCTCGAGCCCATCCCCCCACTGCCCTGACCCCCAGCTCCGAGCCCAGTCCCTCTGAGCTGGAAACCCCCTCGATCCCATGCCCCCCACAGCCCGGACCCCCAGCTCCGAGCCCAGTCCCTCTGAGCTGGAAACCCCCTCGACCCCATCCTCCCCACAGCCCTGACCCCCAGCTCTGAGCCCAGTCCCTCTGAGCTGGATACCCCCTCGACCCCATCCCCCCCAGAGCCCTGACCCCCAGGTCCGAGCCCAGCCCCTCTGAGCTGGATACCCGCTCGATCCCATCCCTCCCCAGCCCTGACCCCCAGCTCCGAGCCCAGTCCCTTTGAGCTGGAAGCCCCCTCGAGCCCATCTCCCCACTGCCCTGACCCCCAGCTCCGAGCCCAGTCTGTCTGAGCTGGAAACCCCCTGACGCCATCCCCCGCACAGGCCTGACCCCCAGCTCCGAGCCCAGCCCCTCTGAGCTGGAATCCTCCTCGAGCCCATCCCCCCACTGCCCTGACCCCCAGCTCCGAGCCCAGTCCCTCTGAGCTGGAAACCCCCTCGATCCCATGCCCCCCACAGCCCGGACCCCCAGCTCCGAGCCCAGTCCCTCTGAGCTGGAAACCCCCTCGACCCCATCCCCCCCACAGCCCTGACCCCCAGCTCCGAGCCCAGTCCCTCTGAGCTGGAAACCCCCTGACCCCATCCCCCCTACAGCCCTGACCCCCAGCTCTGAGCCCAGCCCCTCTGAGCTGGAAACCCCCTCGACCCCATCCCCCCACAGCCCTCACCCCCAGCTCCGAGCCCGGCCCCTCTCAGCTGGAAACCCCCTCGACCCCATCCCCCCCACAGCCCTGACCCCCAGCTCCGAGCCCAGTCCCCTTGAGCGGGAAACCCCCTCGACCCCATTCCCCCCACATCCCTGACCCCCAGCTCCAAGCCCAATCCCTCTGAGCTGGAAACCCCCTCGACTCCATCCCCCCCACAGCCCTGACCCCCAGCTCTGAGCCCAGTCCCTCTGAGATGGAAACCCCCTCGACCCTATCCCCCACACAGCCCTGACCCCCAGCTCTGAGCCCAGCCCCTCTGAGCTGGAAACCCCCTCGACCCCATCCCCCCACAGCCCTGACCCCCAGCTCCGAGCCCAGTCCCTTTGAGCTGGAAACCCCCTCGACCCCATCCCCCCCACAGCCCTGACCCCCAGCTCCGAGCCCAGTCCCTCTGAGCTGGAAACCCCCTTGACTCCATCCCCCCCATAGCCCTGACCCCCAGCACCGAGCCCAGCCCCTCTGAGCTGGAAACCCCCTTGACTCCATCCACCCCACAGCCCTGACCCCCAGCTCCGAGCCCAGTCCCTCTGAGCTGAAAACCCTCTGACCCCATCCCCTTCACAGCTCTGACCCCCAGCTCCGAGCCCAGTCCCCCTGAGCTGGAAACGCCCTTAGCCAATCCCCCCCACAGCCCTGACCCCTGGTCAGACCCCAGTCCTTCTGAGCTGGAAACCCCCTCGACACCATCCCGCCCACAGCCCTGACCCCCAGCTCCGAGCCCAGTCCCTCTGAGCTGGAAACCTCCTCGACCCCATCCCCCCTACAGTCCTGACCCTCAGGTCCGAGCCCAGTCCCTCTGATCTGGAAACCCCTTGACCTCATCCCCCCCACAGCCCTGATCCCCAGCTCTGAGCCCAGTCCCTCTGAGCTGGAAACCCCTTGACGCCATCCCCCCCACAGCCCTGACCCCCAGCTGACAGATAGTGTCCCTAACACAGTTATTGCTGTTCGCATCCTCTTGACTCTCCTAGTTTCTGTGGCCAGTGGTGAGCGAAGCTTCTCGAAGCTCAAATTGATAAAAACATACATGCGAACATCAATGTTGCAACAAAGACTTGTTGGGCTATCTACCTTGTCACTAGAACATGACTTTGCTCACAGCATTGACTTGGAGGAACTTGTTTTTAAATTTGCTAAACTTAAAGCGCAGAAACATGAATTCTAAATTATAACATGTTACTCCGTGACTGTGTATTGTCTATAATGTATGTGATTTTTTTGTGGGGGGGGGGCGCAAGTTGAAAGTTTCGCGTAGGGCACAAAATATGCTTGCACTGGCCCTGCCTATGAGATGAGAAGCCATGTTTTTGTTCAATGAGCATTGAAGCTGAAAAGGGAGATGTTTTCCTCGTTGATTTCTAGGCCCCCACTCTAATGCCCTAAACACCTCTTTCCTCCCACAGCCAGGAATAGAACCCCACGGTCATGACTACTGGCCTCCCTGACCCTGCTCCCTGTGACAAAGGAAAAACCTCTGAAACTCCTGTACTGGCCCCTCACCTCCCTACTTGAGCTGCACTTGAAACCCAATGAGGTTTCCTTGGGCAGTTTTGACACTCCCAGGAAGGGTGTAATTTTAGGAGCAGGTTCCAAATAGTGCAATTAACCAGCTAGAAGGGGCAGCAGGTGTCAGCACAGGAGCCATTGAAATAACTCCGCACTTACTTAGACGCAGACATAACAAGCTCTATGGCTGGTAAACGTACAGAGACTGCTCCTGCTCATGAACTAGTAGCCCATAACCTGTAAACAGCTGCCATTTGAATGCATCTGAAAGTTACACAGAACAACGATCTGTGTTAAAGGAAGGCTGCCATTTATTAGAGCCCCAATTGATGCCGTGTGCACAAAGAGAGGTTTCAATGTGTAACCGGGAGTTTGGTAAATTTTGGTTATTTTATTTTTCTAAGAGGTTCCTGTCCACCTCCAGTAGAGTTTTCAGTCCCAATGGCAACTTAGGAAATGTAATACAGACTAGTCCATTCCTCCCAAGTGGATGTGGTTCTTGTTCGTCTGCACATTGTAGCCCATGGAGGCTAAGGACCTGAAAATGTGTTTTCACGTGCCTTTATTTAATTGATGAAAACAAACCTAGACACTTAGAGGATTGGAAGTGATTTCAGCTGGGGGACACGTTTGCTAGGTTTTTATGCATTTGCACAGGAAAACATTGAGGGTGCACATGTATTTCAGGGACCCCCATTTAGTGGAGCTCCTGAATATATTGGAAATAGAATCATCTTTACTGAAGAAACAGGTTTGTGAGGGAGCACTTGGATTTGAACTAAGGACCACTTGATTTGCAGTCAAACACTTTCCCACTGAGCTATACCCCCATAATATTTGCATAGGCAAATCAGTGATCTTAAGGATTTTGAAGGACAGGCTCTGCCTCAGAGAGCTCCTTTTCTATTCCCAGACCACAGGGGTTTTAAAAATGGGGTTTGATTAAATTTTATATACACATGTAGACACCACAGCTTCCACATACACCAGCATAGCTTCCCCCCACTGACATAGCTACCACCTCTCGAGGAGATGGATTAACTGCACGGACGGGACAGCTCTCTCCCCTCCACTTAGAGCATCTTCATTATTTATGAATAGGTGGGAAATAACCTCCTGAATGGAAAGGAACCAATTTATCAAATATTGCTGTGTCTGCATTCAATATGGGGAATTGGTCATATTGGGCTGGATTAGTAGGAACATTGCAAGCAGATAGAGGGAAGTGATTATTCCCCTCCATTCAGCACTGGTGAGGCCACATCTGGAGCATAGCATCCAGTTTTCACCCCCCCCCACTACAGAAACAAATTGGAGAGAGTTTAGGGGAGGGCAACAAAAATGATTAGGAGGCAGGGGACTTACGAGGAGAGGCTGAGGGCAGCGCTGCCCAGAGGGAGGGCAGGTGGGGCAATTTGCCCCAGGCCCCGCAGGGGCCCCTATGATCATATAGTATTCTATAGTATTGCAACTTTTTTTTATGGAAGGGGCCCCTGAAATTGTTTTGCCCCAGGCCCCCTGAATCCTGTGGGAAGCCCTGCCCAGCCTGTGGTGCTGTCCCCCCACTCCACTCATTCTCCTCCTTCTGAGGCCCCACTTGTGCTCTGCCCTCAATCCCATTTGGCCACTTCCCACACCTGCTCTTTGGCTGAGGCCTGCTGGTCCACCTTTCGCTCGCTCCTCTCCTCCCCCAAGGCCTCCTCGCGCCACTCCACCCTCTACCCCAAGGTCTGCCTGCTGCCCACACCTCTCTGCCCCCTCCCCTGAGACTCACCCTGCCCATTGCCCACACCTCTCTGCCCCCTCCCCGAGACTCACCCTGCCCATTCCCCACACCTCTCTGAGCCCTCCCTTGAGACTCACCCTGCCCATTGCCCACACCTCTCTGCCCCCTCCCCTGAGACTCACCCTGCTCATCACCCACACCTCTCTGAGCCCTCCCCGAGACTCACCCTGCTCATTGACCACAGCTCTCTGAGCCCTCCCCTGAGACCTGCCCTGCCCACTGCTCGTACCTCTCTGCCCCCTCGCCTGAGACTCACCCTGGCCATCACCCACACCTCTCTGAGCCCTCCCCTGAGATCCACCCTGCCCACCTCTCTACCCTTCCCCTGAGACCCACCCTGCCCATCACTCACACCTCTTTGTCCCCTCCCCTCTCTCTGCCCCCTCCCCTAAGACCAGCCCTGCCCACACCTCTCTGCCCCCTCCCCTGAGACCAGTCCTGCCCACACCTCTCTGCCCTCTCCCCTAGACCGGCCTTGCCCACCACTTCCATCTCTCTGACCTTCCCCTGAGACCTGCCCTGCCCACTGCTTGTACCTCTCTGACCCTCCCCTGAGACCTGCCCTGCCCACTGCTTGTACGCCTCTGACCCCTTCTCTGAGACCTGCCTTGCCCACCTCCCACATCTCTCTGCCCCCTCCCCTGACCTGACCTGCCCACCGCCCACACCTCTCTGCCCCTCCCCTGAGACCCACCCTGTCCACCTCTTTCTTTGGTCATCTGTTGTTATTCCTTGAAACAACAAGGATGGAATAAAAAGCTGAGTTTACTCCAGGGTGAGTAAAGAAAGGAGCCATCAACCCCCTGGCAAAGCTCAGTGCCCCAGAGAAAACCTGCCCCCTGCTATTGCAATCACTGATATGCTGGGGATATGACAGGAAAGGGACTGTCTGAATGAGCAAGGCAAGAAATGGACAACAAGCTACAGCTATGTCATTAACCACAAACAGGGCAGCCCGGGGGGGTGGGGGGCAAGTGGGGCAATTTGTCCCAGGCCTCGGGCCCCGCAGGGGCCCCCACAAGAGTTTTTTGGGGCCCCTGGAGCGGGGTCCTTCACTCGCTCTGGGAGCCCCAGAAAACTCTTGCGGGGCCCGGGCCCCCGCAGCTTCTTCCGCTCCTGGTCTTTGCCCTGAAGACCTAGCTGCACTTCGGCGGTGGGTCCCGTTTCGGTGGCAATTCAGCTGCAGGGGCCCCCACTGTGAGTCTTCGGGGCACTTCGGCAGCGGATCCAGGAGCAGAAGGACCCCGTGCTGCCGAATTACCGCTGAAGCGGAGGCACCCTGCTGCCAAAGACCCCAGGCCACCAGAATCCTCTGGGCGGCCCTGACCACAAACGCACTCGCCTCATGCTCCAGCCAGAAGGGAAAGGAGCAGGAATTCTTGCTATTCAGCCATGGACACACTTACACAATGGCACAGCAGTGTGTGTGTTGTGGAAGCTGGTCTGAGGAAACAACTGGAATTGATCACTCAGTGAGAGCAGAACTAGAGGACAGTGAGAACCCCAAATCAAGCAAGTAGTTGTGGCTGAGTAGTTAAGTGGGTGGGCTAGAAATCCATTGGGGTCTCCCTGTGCAGGTTCAAATCCTGCCAATTATGGAGGAAATTATGGTTCTTCAGTTTTGATGAAGCTGAGTCTTGTCTCATTCTTAAGCTATGTCTAGATGAAAGAGTAACATGGCTTTAGTTAAAGTGTTTTAATTGAACAGCTGTTGCATGTCCACCCTATGCCCTGTGTCACCAGAGCACATCCATGCTAGCATCTCTTGGATGGCCACAGAGAGCAGTGCATTGTGGTATCTATCCCACTGTGCAACTGGCTGCAGGGTGCTTTGGGAAGGGTTTGCAATGCCTCACGGGCTAGTACAGCATCAAATGATACAGTTTTCTATCCCATTGTTCCATGGGCATCCTACTAGATTGCCAGCTGCTTTTCAACTGCAGTGTGCTTGGTGGGGGAGAGACAGTGTGTGCATTGCGGAAGAGTGAGTGTGTCGGCACACTGTCTCTAAGTTCAGACAGCTGCTGGAAGCAACCAGTCCTGAGGCAGGGGACAGCCCCGACATCAGCCCCCCTTCTCTCACTGGCTCAGCTCAGCACAGCACAGCACTCTCTGTCACACACACACACATACACATACACACTGCTGCCTGCTTAGCTCTGTGTCAGGGGTGCTGGAACAGGGGGGTTAGAGGACCATGGCCCCACCACTCTTTACTGGCTGTTAGGACAAATGATGGGGGAGGGGGAAGGGTGCAGTCTTGGGGAAGAGGCGTTCTGTGGGTGTGGCCTCGAGGGGAGAGGAGCTGTGAGTGGAGGTCCTTAGGGAAGGAGTGTCATGGGGGTGCCACAGTTCGGATAACAGTGTCCCCCCACTGTAAGGAAGCTTCTGCCGCCCCTGCTCTGTGTTCGCAGAGCGGGAGAGAGCAGCATCCACGACAGTGATTTGCTCCCCAGGACTCCGGCAGGGGGGCTCGGGAGGTGTTTTAAAGGGCCTGGGGTCCAACTGCAGCAGGGAGGCATGGGTCTTTTAAATCACCAGCCTGGGGAAGACGGGCCGGGCTAGCACTGCGTACTGGCTCTTGCCAGTACCCCATACCGTAACATACCGGCTTACTTTCACCACCGGAAGGTCCTCATGTGGATAAATAACTGGTTAAAAGATAGGAAACAAAGGATAGGACTAAATGGTCAGTTTTCAGGATGGAAACAGGTATCTCGTGGTGTCTGTACTAGGACCAGGACTAGTCAACATATTAATAAATGATCTGCTGAACAGTGTGTCACGGAGTCCCCGGGCGATGCTCCGGAACTGCTCCCCACCAAGCCAGTCAGGACTTTGGGGAGCCTCCTCTCCCTTGGAGCAGACTTGTTCAGGGCAAGAAGCTCACACAGCTTCACCTCCTGGGTCTCTCCTTGGAGCATTCAGCATCCTCTGCCCCTCCGTGTGCTTCCCACAGCGAGTCCACCCCAGCGGGGTCCTGGGGAAGCCACCGGGTCCTGCACCCCCACTTTGCAGTCAGACGTGACTCTTAGCCAGCCAGTAACACAGAGGTTTATTCGATGACAGGAACAGGGTCTAAAACAGAGCTTGTAGATACAGCGAACCGGACCCCTCGGCTGGGTCCATTCTGGGGGGCAGAGAGCCAGACCCCCAGGTCTGCCCTCCACCCTTGGCCCCAGCCAGCTCCAGACTAACAACCCCTCCCAGCCCCTGCTCTCTCCTCAGCCCCTTTCCTGGGCCAGGAGGTCACCTGATCCCTTTGTCTCCAACACCTTCAGTTGGCACCTTTGCAGAGGAGGGGCCCAGGCCATCAGTTGCTAGGAGACAGAGTGTCAGGTATTTAGGTGCACTGGCCCTTTGCTCTGCCAGATACTTAAGAACTGCCATGGGGACACTGAGGCACCAACACAGTACTCAGAGAAAACATTAAGAACTTTCCCAGTTCGTCACATCTCTCCCCCCTTCGAGACCGAACTGAGCGAGGTCACTTCAGCCAGTGACCTGGGGAAGTTCGAACCCACCAAGGTTCCCATGGATGCCCCAGCGTCTCTCCCATTCCTTGGTGTGAGTTACACCAGTACAGTCCAGTCTCACGCCCTCCCTTAGGTCGAGTGTGCTTGATGGCACTTGCAGGCCGCATGTGGGAAGGTTTGTGCAGCCCACACCCTTTGCCACCCCAGTACCCCTGCGGTTCAAACTGGGATGGGTCTTCCCCCAGCACTCTGGGCTGCTTTCCCAGTGACTCTGAATGGGGAACACCTGATGGGGAGATTGGCTCCCACCTCAGGGAAGAGATCCCCCTGGGGGTCTTCCCCCTTCTCCATCCAATCCTCCCTCTTCAGGTCCAGGGGTCCCCTCACTCTCCTCCCATCCAGCAGCTCGAACGGGAAGAACCTTGTGGATTCCTGGGGTACCACCAGCTGCCTCCCGATTCCCCCCAGTTCTACTTCCCCTTGTGGAGCCCATTCCCGGTACAGGAATCCCTTCTCCTGCAGGACTCTGTCCCTGCAGCCTTCCCCAAGGGGGTTTGCAGCGCTGTGGCCAGCAAGTTCCCTCAGCTTCTCCAAGGAGGGATCCCTCTGCAGCTCGGTCTGGGATTCAGCAGCTGGGGCAGGGAGTGGGACCTGCTCCCTCTCGCTGGCTGGGCCTGGGGTCACAGCCCCCCTGAGCCCTGTCCCTGGTAGCTCCCTCCCTGCTGTGTAATCACTTCCCAGCAGCACGTCTGGACCAGGCAAACCTGTTTGGCAGCTGACCTGCCCTGCCTGGGTGTTCCCACACTCAGCTGGGGTCTCAGCTGCCCCCGTGCTCAGCACTGCCCTTGCTGTCCCAGTGGGGGCAGGCAGCAAGCTCTCTGCTCTGGTCACAGCATCAGAGCCAGCGTGAGCCCCGTCTCCGGTGTGCAGGGGGGCAGGGAGCATCTCTCCCTCCCACTCAGCCCCAGGGGGCTGGTTATAGGTAGGCAGGTATCCTGAGCCCAGCAGCCCCTCCCCCCTGCCAGCCAGGTTATTTGCATTTTCACTGACCATTTCCATCCTAGCCAATTGGTTCCCTGGATTTGAATTCAAACCCTCGGCCGTTACAGGAGCGGGGCCTGGATCCTGTCCCATGGGGAGACAGTCACCCCCCAACAGGGCCTCCCAGCCGACATCCTGGAGAACCCCAACTACCAGCCAGCCTGACCCCTCCTGCGACTGCACAGGGATCTGGGCCATAGGCAGGGCGAGGGGCCTCACCCCAGGGACCTTCACCCAGGTCCCACAGTCCCTCAGCATCTGGGGCTGCACCACCACAGTTCTCTCTGTCCCAGGGTCTCACCCCCGCAGGCGTGTTTCCCCACTAACCCCTGGGCAGCCCCCTATGTCTCTCTGATCCACCATCACCAGTCCACGCTGCTGCTGCTTCTCCTGCAGCTTTTCCTCGGGCTCTTGCTCTCTCTCACGGTCCTCTCGCTCTCTCGGGCTCTGCTCCCATCCCATCCGTCTCCAATCTCCTGATGGGGAACCCAATCGTGAAGACCCTCGTCTGATTGGGGACCAGACTCCCGGGGATGCCTGGCTGATGCTCCAGCTGCTCTCAGATCCTCTTGTAGCCCCATCTGGGCCAGGAATCTGCTCCTCAGAGCGGTCCTTCTCCTCCAACTGCACGATTAACTGTGCCTTGGTGAATTTCCCCATGTGTAACCCTCTCTTTGTGCACAGGATCACAATGTCCTTCTCAAGGAGATGGTGATAGGCCATCACTTCACCATTGCCAAGTGGCTCTGGACTCACAGGCCTGTGTGCTCTTGGCTCCCCCATGGTTTCCAGGAAGAACCCCTGGTGTGCCAGCCCTTCTCGTGATCACCACCTCTTTGCCAGGGTCTAGCTGCAGACTCCTCCGCCCCTGGGACTGCTCCTGCAATCCCCCGGGGAACCCTGCTACTGCAAAAATCCTTCTCTCTCCCAGGGTCGAGCGGCAAGCTCTTCCGCCCCTGAGACTGCTGGCTGCAGTCCTCAGGGGGACCCTGTTACTCCAACAGTCCTTCTCGCTGGTCACACACTCCCAGAGGTTAACTGCCCCCTGAAACCGTCCCACTCTGAGCCTTCAGCATGCCTGGTCCTCATTATCCCTCCTTTGTTTTACTGCTCCCCAGTCACTTACTGCAAGCAGCGCCATTCACGGGGTGCAGTACGTCCCGCCGCTGCCACCAGTTGTCACGGAGTCCCCGGGCGATGCTCTGGAACTGCTCCCCACCAAGCCAGTCAGGACTTTGGGGAGCCTCCTCTCCCTTGGAGCAGACTTGTTCAGGGCAAGAAGCTCACACGTCTTCACCTCCTGGGTCTCTCCTTGGAGCATTCAGCATCCTCTGCCCCTCCGTGTGCTTCCCACAGCGAGTCCACCCCAGCGGGGTCCTGGGGAAGCCACAGGGTCCTGCACCCCCACTTTGCAGTCAGTCGTGACTCTCAGCCAGCCAGTAAAACAGAGGTTTATTCGATGACAGGAACAGGGTCTAAAACAGAGCTTGTAGATACAGCGAACCGGACCCCTCGGCTGGGTCCATTCTGGGGGGCAGAGAGCCAGACCCCCAGGTCTGCCCTCCACCCTTGGCCCCAGCCAGCTCCAGACTAACAACCCCTCCCAGCCCCTGCTCTCTCCTCAGCCCCTTTCCTGGGCCAGGAGGTCACCTGATCCCTTTGTCTCCAACACCTTCAGCTGGCACCTTTGCAGAGGAGGGGCCTAGGCCATCAGTTGCCAGGAGACAGAGTGCCAGGCATTTAGGTGCACTGGCCCTTTGCTCTGCCAGATACTTAAGAACTGCCATGGGGACACTGAGGCACCAACACAGTAATCAGAGAAAACATTAAGAACTTTCCCAGTTTGTCACACAGTGAGGTGACAAAATTTGCAGATGATCCAAAACTACTGGCTTGCTTCCTAGAACGAACGCTCCTTGAGTGGGGTGATCCACAGGGAGTAGCTCAAACCTCCAAAGTGCCTGGCCAGGGGCAGGACATTAGCACAGCAAGGGAGGGGTGTGGCAGTGACATCACAAAAGCCCTTTGCAGGACCTCAGACTATTGGTCAAAGGTGGTGGGGAGGTGATGACCTCACAGTGAGATGCTGACATCAGCCAGGCAGGAGAGGGGTGAGGGGCCAGGGAAACCTCAAAGACCCCTGTGGCTTTGCTTCAGCAAGTCTCCTTCTCCAGGTCTCTCTTTGAGGACTGAGAGAGTATTCGGGTTCACGTACGTGAGTGCCAGGAGAAATCTCTTTCAAGTTTTCTCCTTCCCTTTGCCTGATTTTATGAAAAAACAGCCATCCCTGTTTAGAAGGTAAGAGCCTCCTCGAGGTTTGAAACCTGTTCAGTCTGATCCATCTGGTGACAGCTGAATGCTAGGCATGGAAAACACGAGGTTAAGGAGGCAGAATTTTATTCCACACCTGAGATTTTGTCCCTTAGAATCACTGGGGACATTAGGGTTTGTCCTTTTTGTTTCACCTTTTCCTCTATCCATCCCTTCCTCCTTTGTCTTTTGCTTTTGTCCTTTCACCTGTTCCCCTCCCAACGCCAAGAGTGAGGTTTGTCTGTGTGTGTGTGTGTTGCGGGGGAATGATCTGTAGCTCCCACTCTGGGAGGTCCACCCAAAAATGTGCAGCTGAGATAATGCTTGGGCAGTGATCCCCACCGGTGACCTGGGCCATCCTTTGGGCTCTGTGGTGAGAACCCTCAGCCTCCCATCCTAAGTCTCTACCCTGATTGGCTGAGCAGGGGGTTGTTGACAAGGAGGAGACTCAGGTCCTTGTTCTTCTCTTTTACGACCAAGTAAATAAGTCGTAACCAGTCATATGTTTGAAGAATTTTGCGGCTTCTCTGCATTAATGGTCTCTGAGCAGTTCGTGATTCTCTCTAACATTGCAGTTCTCCTCAGATACTTGCTGAATAATTACTGTGCACCGTTGTTGGTCTTGAGCTCACGTGAGAGCACTTTACTCAGGTCATTCCATGTATGAAATTCAAGATCTGATGGTTAGTTTCAAAATCAGGGCTTTTGAGTCCTTTTCCCAACTCTGCCACTGACTGGCTGTGTGACCTAAGACAAGTTAATTCTCCTTTCTCAGCCTTAGCTTCTCCCTCTTTCAAGTAGGGATAATAATGATCCGGTTTTATCTACCTCAACACACACACTGTCTCTCCCCGCACACAAACAGTCTCTGCAGTTGAAAGGCAGCTGGCAATCTAGTAGGATGCCCGTGGAACAATGGGATAGAGAAACCTGCGTCACTAAAAGTACAGCCATGAAGACAATACACATCAGCCTTTCCTAGCTGGCAAAAATCAAACCTCCACAAAGACCCCTATGGTGTCATACTACAGCTCCCTAAGCACTCAGCCACAACCACTTAACACAGGGGCCTTTCTACACTCTGGTTCTGTTCTCACTGAAGGGGCATTTCCAATTGTTTGCTCAGACCAGCTTCCCCAGCACACTCACTGTTGTGCAGCTCTGTACATGTGGCCATGGCTGAACAGCAAGAATTCCTGCCCATTTCCCTACTGGCTGGATCATGGTTAGAGTGTGTTTGCGGTTAAGGATGTCGCTGTAGATTGTTCGTTTCCTGTTTTGGGCATTCAGACAGTCCCTTCCCCAACATATCTCCAGCACATCAGTCCCTCGCTGGGTCTCCTAGGTAGTGGAAAACATCTCTTGTTTGGTGCTGCCAAAGGGAACGTGCAGAGCTGAGATGTCCCTCGGCTTGGATCAAAGGGGGATGTTGGATGGAATTTATCACACAACGCTCCCTGCTCCCCAGAGCCCCATGGGGAGAATCTAGAGAAGGGGGAGTCATTTCTCCCCTGCACTCCCAGAAGAGCTGCTAGGACTCCTTCCTGCCAGCTACTCACCCCTGGATTCCTCCTCAGCTCCTGGGATCTTTCTGCTCCAAAGGCTCCAGAGGCCTGAGGTGGGGAGGGCGTCACTGCACAGTCTGAAACACAAGGGAGGTTTCTGGAATTGAAGGAAGGAGCAGAAAATGGAGAGGAAAGAAACAGAGAGAAAATGCCTCATCCCTCTCTCCTCCCCCTCCCCCTCCCAGCAAGAAATGTTATCAAGGATCAGCGTTAGGGGAAATGGTTCCCTGGGCAGAACTTGTACTTTAGCACTTCCCCATCGCCCCTAAACCATCCCGTCCCCCTTTCCCCCCAGCTCCTGCACTCCCAACCCTTGCACCTCCTTCACCCCTATCTCCTGCCCCCTCCTGTGCCCTAACCCCTACACTGTGTCCACTTTGCCCTTAAGTCCCACACTCCCTTCCTGTGCTACCAGCCACTGCCCCTCTGCTGCACCCTCTTCACCCCTAAGCCCTGCACCCCCTCCTGCACCCACATGGGGAGAGTGACCTGTGAGCATGGAGCAGCTCACGTTGCTGCCCGCTCCTCCCTGGAAGGCTGCTCCTCCGGGCACCCCTAGGAGCTGTGGGGGTGGGGTGCGGGGGCAAGAAGCAACATCACCTGAGTTCCCTGCATCCGGGTCACTTTCCTCAGCCAGGCTGCATAAGGGGAGGGCAGAGAGCAGCAGCTTCTGATGCTCCCCTCACAGCACAGCCCCGGTGGGGAAAGTGACCAGGACGCATGGAGCACATAGTGTTGCTCCTCTCTCCCCCCAGCCCTCTATGGGGCCATGGAGGAGCACTGGGGCAGGGGAGAGCAGTGAGCACCTTTGCACTGGCACACAGTGCCCTTTGACCCCCTGAAGTCCTGGGCGGCTGCCGGAGGGCCCCAACCCTAAGGCCAGCCAGGCTCCCCAGCACAAACAGCAGAGAACACAGAGAGACTGGCCACACACTGAGCAGCGGTAGCCTGGGCAGCACATAATGGAGGCTCGGGGAGGCTCAGCCTCCCCAAACCTTGTGTCACCAAGAGGCAGTGGAGCCCATGACTAGGGGCCCTGGAGAAATTAGGTCCCCCTGGAAAAGTCTCCCCCATGTCAGCCCCAGGGTTGGAGGAGCTCTCACTCCGTGCTACGGCCCGGGGGCTGCAGCAGGGGCACAGAGCTTCTCTGGTCTCGGGGCTGCAGCGGGGCAGGGGTAAAGGAGTGACAGGGTGGGGCTAGTGGGGGAAGTGGTGGAACAGAGGTGACATAGTGGATGGGGCCGTGGGTGGAAGGTGTGGCAGGGGGCAGAGCCACAGACAGAAGTGAGGGGGCCTAGTTCCAGTGCTGGGGCCCCTGCACTTGTTCTCCCTTTCCCTGGGCTTTGGCATCACTAGCCCCTGCTTAACGTGTAGGGTTCAGTGCTCCCCAAAATGTGGGGTGTGACTCCTAGGGGGACACAGAGGAACATTCATGGGGGCACCTCAGGGGCTGAGCCAGCCCCCATGGAGGGAGCACCAGTCAGCCCCACTCTGTCCCAGCTCTTTTCCAACCCGACCCTCAGCCTGGGCCCCTGACTGCCAGCTCGGCCTCGACCCCCTTACCCCTGTCTGCACCCCTCTCTTCAGCAAGCAACATCCCACTCCCAGCCCCAGTTTTCAACTGCGGCTCCGAGGGCCCACAGCCATGGATAAGAGGGCACAGTGTGAAATGTTTGGGGACCACTGCTTTAGGGTGACGTTCTGAATCACTTCTATGCAGTTCAATAAAAGCTATTCCTCACCCATCAGGACTGACTAAGTATGTTCTGCTGCCCTTCACTTATGCAGGAAGGATAATAACATTTCATACCACTCAGTGCTAAAGTGATTTGTGACCACCACCAGCTAAAACTGGTCATTTTGGGGAAGCGGCCCCATGATGCTGCATACCTAGGCAGAGTAGGTGTGTCTATGCAAACACGGTCTGTTCCTGAAGCCTTTCCCACAGCTGGTCACTAGGTGTGAGGGGGGAGCTCATTCAGCCCCTGCTTCCGCTTAGTATTTAAAAACACCTTAGTATCCCTGTCTCTGCTGGCCTTAGATTTCTCATCCTGTCCATTTCCTAACATCTCAGATGAGGTGGCTGAGTGGTTAAGGCGATGGACTGCTAATCCATTGTGCTCTGTACGCATGGGTTCAAATCCCATCCTCATTAGATGCATTTAGTCTTCATTCCTCCTTTCTAGACCACCATCTCCTCTTTGGTACAATGACAGACAAAACAATGTTGCTTCCTGCAAACAAAACCCTGCTCAGAAACCCCCTTGCTTTAAATAAAATGTCTAAATCTCAGATTTCTAAAAATAAAATTCTCAAGCCCTGTATGTCTTAGCTTTTATATCAAAAGGTAACAGCCTCATAATCTCCCCCAAACACCCTGAGACCTCCCCAAATTATTAAAATACCCCAGTTCTCAGCAAGGCCATGACAGTGACTCACAGCTAGAGTGTCTAGGCTAAGCTGTTCTGAAGGAGGCAACTCAAACATTTTCTCCCTGCTTCCCTTGGCAAGGTCTGATTGGGAAAACAAAATTCCCCAAACTGAAAATTTTCAGCTGAAAAACCAGTACTAGCTATTTGAGGACCTTGGTTTGAATGTATTATTATTATTATCTTCTGATTTATGAATCAGTTTTGTCATCCAGGTGTGTTTCCAGCTGTTGATTTGTGGGGGAGAGATGCCAAGTCATAATGTCTCTTCCCCTCTTTCATAGTTTCTTCCAACTTTCTACTTTCTAGAAAGCTCCTTTGCTATGATGTGAGTCAAGCAGTGCCCATTGTTGCTGTATTATCTCGGTGAAGTCTGCATCGTACAAGGTTCCTGGGATAGTCCTTGGGAGTGTAGAAACCTTCAATGGGCCAGCAGTGAGTCTGGCTCCTCCCTTGTCGCACCTGAAAGGCTGGTGGGGGGCATTTCCCAAACTCATAACATATTTCTGTAATGCACACAGAGCAAACTTCATAACTTCCCAAACCAATGTGAGCACATAGAATGCAAGAAGACATTAAGGTTCAACAGATTAACAGTTCAAGATTTTTGAAATGATACCTCACCAGGCAGACTGTGTTCAAATGTATCATCACTATGTGAGAGTGGTGAATATGGGGCTTGCAGGGTGCTGCTCTGAGCACAGCGTGCCACACCTGGGCTTCCATTGCAATGGGAGCGTACCCGTAGAATCCATCTCTCCTGGGATAAAGATGGCAGGATGGCTGGCCTGGGTCATCTGACTTAGGCTCATGGAGCTAAAGCTGAGAGGCTAAAAACAGTGGTGCAGATATTTGTGTTCACACTGAAGCCTGGGTTCAGAAACCCTCACCCCTCGTGGGGTCTCAGAGGTTGGGCTCAAGTCCATATGTCTGCCCTGTAATGTTACAGTCTTGCAGTCCAAGTCCCATAACCCTGAGTCAGCTGACCTGGGCTTTGAGACAGGTGACCTGGGTGTTTTAATCATAGTGTAGACATAACACTAGGATAGGTCTAGGAGCCCAGAAGGTTGGGAGGGAGTTTAGCAAGTGCAAATGGTAAAACTGCAGGGAAGTATCACCCTGGACTCATGGCAGTTCTCCACTGGTCTGTCTGCTTTTGAGGCAGGGATAATAACTGCCAGTGGTGACCTGTTGAGTGGCTTTTGGGGCAACTGCTCTTGGCTGTTGTCAGAAGGACCTTTGGTCTAGCCCAGTGTGGCTTTTTTATGGTTTAAATTACACACACAGGCACTGATAACAGAGTTACTGAACGTTTGGGAGTTAGGAGCTGGTAGGTCAGTGATCCAGTCCCCTCATGGATGACCCCCTCTCTCTGGGACAGGGGCAGGTCTGAGCTCTCACACCAAATGCTCATTGTGGCTGCCAGAATCTGTGGGCAGCTCACCTAGTTTATGCTGAGGGTTGAGTCCTGCTTTGTGCCCAGTGTCTGAGAATGAAAATCCTAAACCACCCTATGAAATAATGAATGCAGCAGGATGTGCTATTGTCCCTGCCCCAAAGCAGGCAGACCAATGGAGAAATGCCATTGAGTCCAGGGTAATACTTCATTGCGGTTTTACCTTTTTTGCTTGCTAAACTCCCTCCCAACTTTGAGGGGGCCCAGAGTCCAGTATTGAGCCTGAGCTGAGACATCTACACTGCAAATTTACCACCCCACGGCCAAAGCCTCGGGAGCCTGAGTTGGCATTGGGCAGCCTTGGGTGTTTCATAGCAGCGTGGACATAGCGTAGTATTATGTCTGCACTGTCATAAACACACCCAAGTCACTATTCTGAAACCCTGGGTCAGTTGATTCAGGCTTGTGGGACTTTTGCTATAGGATTATAAAATTACAGTGTAGACACTTGGGCTTGAGCCCAGCCTCCGAGACCCCACAAGGGGTGAGGGTCTCCGAACCTGGGCTCTAGTCTGAGCCTAAATGTCTACACTGCAGTTTTTAGCCTCACAACCTGAGCCCCAGGAGTCCAAGTCAGATGATCCAGGCCAGCCGGGCCACACTGCTTTTATCACGTTATAGATGCCCTCTCAGGGTATGCCTACATTGCAATGTAAGCCCAGGGTTAGCAGAAGTCATGTCAGCAGCCCCAATGCATAAACATAAACCACGACGAAAAGACCCACCCACAAATAAGCTGGGCAGTGTCCTCCCTACGGTTCATAAGTCCAGCAACCAAAAGTCCTTTAACATGAGCCATCCCCTCTCTGCACCCTACTCACTGCTGTTGTCCTTAGTCAGTGCAAGCCCAGAGGTGCCTCTGTAGAGTTCACTCATAGACTTATAGATTCTAGGGTCAGAAGGGACAAATGTGATCATCTAGTCCAACCCCCGGCACAAAGCGGCCACAGAACCCTACCCTTCCACTTCTATAACAAACCCCTAACCTATGTCTGAGTTATTGAAGTCTTCAAATTGTGGTTTGAAGACCTCAAGCTGCAGAGAATCCACCAGCAAGTGAGCCATGCCCCATGCTGCAGAGGAAGGCAAAAAACCTCCAGGGCCTCTGCCAATGTGCCCCGGAGGAAAATTCCTTCCCGACCCCATATATGGCGATCAGCTAAAACCTGAGCATGTGGGCAAGACTCACCAGCCAGCACTCAGAAAAGAATTCGCTACAGTAACCAAGATCCCATCCCATCCAACATCCCATCACCGACCAACGGGTATACTTATCTGCTGATAATCAAAGATCAATAGCCAAAATTAGGCTCTCCCATCATAACATCCCTTCCATAAACTTATCAAGCTTAGTCTTAAAGCCAGATATGTCTTTTGCCCCCACTACTCCCCTTGGAAGGCTGTTCCAGAACTTCACTCCTCTAATGGTTAGAAACCTTCGTCTAATTTCAAGTCTAAACTTCCTAGTGTCCAGTTTATACTCATTTGTTCTTGTATCTACATTGGTACTAAGCTTAAATAATTCCTCTCCCTCCCTAATAGTAATCCCTCTGATATATTTATAAAGAGCAAGCATATCCCCCCTCAGCCTTCTTTTGGCTAGACTAAACAAGCCAAGCTCTTTGAGTCTCCTTTCATATGACAGGTTTTCCATTCTTCGGATCATCCTAGTAGCCCGTCTCTGAACCTGTTCCAGTTTGAATTCATCCTTCTTAAATATGGGAGACCAGAACTGCACACAGTATTCCAGGTGAGGTCTCACCAACGCCTTATATAACGGTAATAACACGTCCTTATCTTTGCTGGAAATACCTCACCTGATGCATCCTAAAACCGCATTAGCTTTTTTAACGGCCATATCACATTGGTGGCTCATAGTCATCCTGTGATCAACCAATACCCCAAAGTCCTTCTCCTCCTCTGTTGCTTCCAACTGATGAGTCCCCAATGTATATCTAAAGTTCTTATTATTAATTCCTAAGTGCATGACCTTGCACTTTTCACTATTAAATTTCATCCTATTACTATTACTCCAGTTTACAAGGTCATCCAGATCTTCCTGTATGATATCCCGGTTCTTCTCCATGTTAGCAATACCCCCCAGCTTTGTGTCATTCGCAGACTTTATTAGCACATTCCCGCTTTTTGTGCCAAGGTCAGTAATAAAAAGGTTAAATGGTTTCACCTGCCATACTAGGTGGAAAGGGGAAAATAAGAAGACACTATACTCACTATGTTGTCTAGGGACTCACTCATTCCTCCACAGCCACCCTGTCCTAACACTGATCTAACCCCTAAATTTTAGTATTAGGACCCAGGCACGGGCCCATTTGGCTTTCGAACCCCTGTTCCCTGCCTAGCAAGTGCTATTGAATTGAAGGTGAGTCCCTCAGTCGGGGTCTGCCGAACACAGTTGTGCTGCCCTCAATTTACACAACAAGGATAACAACGCTTTATTTCTCCTGCCCCAAAAACAAGGAGGCTGGGAATCCAACACCAGGCAAAAGTGATCATTTCGGCAAGCAATCCAACATATTTCCAACATACTGTAAAATCCACATGCAGACTCATACACGAAACCTTGCAAGAAAATCTTCCTGAGGGGGTCTGAAGCACCTGCTGCTGGAGGGAAGCAGGGAGCTGTGGGTTGGGATTGAGGGGCACCGGGAATAGGAGGGGCCTGTGGGTTGGGATTGAGGGGCACTGGGAATAGAAGGGGGCTGTGGGTTGGGATTGAGAGGGCTGTGGTTAGGGACAGAGGAGAAGGGTGAAGAGTAGGCTCTGGTTGGGAGTGAGAAACAGTGTGCATAGGAGGGACTGAGGATTGGGACTGAGGGGCACCGAGAAAAGAGGGGACATGGGTTTAGGCTGAAGAGCATCCTTGTTTGGGGATCCAGCAGGAAAGGGGAAAGCAGCAGGTGATTCTAATTCCTAGGGATATTCTGTGTGTTTGTATGTGTGTGTGTGTGCAGGGAAGGAACATGCTATATGCCCAGTGGCCTTTATTCCTCCAGGCTGCAAGGACAGAGAGGTTGTCAGGAAGTTGCCCCTTCAAACCCACACACAAAAAGGCCCTTCTGAGGAAAGGGAAAATCCTGAAGAGAAAAAATAATGTTAAAGAGGACTCCAAAGAGACAGTTTAAGATCTTGGGGAGTAGTTTATCACCTGACCAGTGACTTGACCCCTGGACCTACAGATTAAAAGTCTGATGTTCTACCAACTGAGCTTGCCAGACTTACAATGTGAAAGAGCAACTTGGGGCAGAGGAGAACTAGTCAAGAAAACAAGAGTGGGAAACAGTAGGGAAAACCTGCTGCTCTCTCTGGTCTGGTGAACACTACAAGTTTATATCTAAGTTAGCAGCATTAAATCGCATTAACCCTGCACCCGTCCACACAACGAAGCCCTTTATATAGATATAAAGGGCTCTTAATACTGATATCTGTACTCCTCCCCGACGAGGGGAGTATTGCTGAAATCGGTACTTGCCATGTTGGATTAGGATTAGTATGGCCGCAATTCAGCGGTATTGGCCCCCTTTGAGCTCCTCTTGCAGAGGCAATAAAGTCAGTGTTGTTTCAAATTAATGCATTTTTTATTACTTCGTCACACAAACAAGGGGACACTGCCACGGTAGCCTAGGAGGGGTGGGAGAGGAGGGAAGCAACGGGTGGGGTTGTTGCAGGGGCACCCCCTGGAATGGCATGCAGCTCATCATTTCTGCTGGATGTCTGGGGCTCTGACCCGGAGCGGCCGTTTGCCTCTCTGGTTCTTTAGCAGGCTTGCCTGATAGTCTAGACAGGACTGACTCTCCCTTTAGACAAAACTCACAGAAGGGAATGACCTGGGGAGTTATTCCCATTTTTGTCCATGCGCCCCAGGCCAACCTCACCGAGGCCGGCCAGGAGCTCCCATGACAGCAGCAGACGGTACAGTATAACTGGTAACTGTCATTGTCAACTTGCAAAGCCGCAGATGGGACGGTATGGCTGGTAACCATCTTTGCTAACTTGAAAAGGCAAGGGGATGCTGCTGTGTAGTGCTGCAGTACCGCATCTATCAGCATCATCCAGTAGTCATACGGTGACGGTGAAAAAAGGCTGAATGGGCTCCATGGTTGCCGTGCTATGGCGTCTGCCCAGGCAATCCAGGGAAAAGGGCGCGAAATCATGGTCTGCCATTGCTTTCACGGAGGAAGGACTGAGTGACGACATTTACCCAGAATCACCCACGACACTGTTTTTGCCACATCAGGCATTGGGACCTCAACCTAGAATTCCAATGGGTGGGAGAGACTGCAGAAACTATGGGATAGCTATGGGATAGCTACCCACAGTGCAACGGTCCAGAAATTGACACTCGCCTCGGTATATGGACGCACACTGCCAAACTAATGTGCTTAGTGTGTCCGTATGCACTCGACTTTATACAATCTGTTTCCAAAAGCTGGTTTCTGTAAAATCAGAATAATCCCATAGTGTAGACATACCCTGTGATTAACGACTTTGGTGGCTAATTGAAAGGCTGATGGTTCAAACCCAAGTGAAGATGGAGGTGGTTTTTTTTGGTGATGAGAATCCAGTTCATTTTAATGGGCAGAAAATCTCCTCAATGCTGCTCTAGCCTCATTGGGCAAGCATAAATGATACTTTCACCCAGTGCATTGGCGGTATAGTGGTGAGCATATCTCCTTTCCAAGCAGTTGACCTGGGTTTGATTCCCAGCCAGTGCAGCGATGTGGTGTTTTCTCTGCTGGGAATTAGTTTAATTTCAGACCTATTGTATCAGTTTACCAATGGAATGAGAGAATCAATGTTCTGCAGGTCATTCAACACACAATGGAGGAAGAAAGGGTTGGGACTAGACAATGAGCAGGTGGGGTTATCCTGGTATTACAATGTTTGGTTTACTTTTTTTTAAAAACTTCCCTCTCCCTTTTAGACTCAGAGCCTTTAAGGTCAGAAAGGACCAATGTGATCATCTAGTCCGACCTGCTGCACCTTACAGGCCAAAAAAGCCCCCTCCCCTCCTGTAATAGACCCAGTAGGGGAGGCAGCTCTGTGCACTGCCCCTACCCCAGGCAGCACATGGACGACCTCTGCCCCACTCCCCTAATGGATGTACAGAGATGTGCCAGCAGCACTAAGGTGGCTCCCTGCCCACTCTGCCTCCGTCCCTCCGTGTCACTCCCAGAAATGGCCAGCATGTCCCGGCACCCCCTGGGGTGAGGGGAGTGTCTCTATTCATTGCCCCTGCCCCAAGTACCAATTCCACAGCCCCCATTGGCCAGGAACTGCAGCCAATGGGAGCTCTGGGGGCAGCGCCTGCAGGCAGCGGCACACAGAGACCCCCTGGCACGGCCCACCTAGGACCTGCTGCCACTGGGTTGTGTGTAACAGTCACTTTGGGAGCTGCAGTGCCCGGGATAAGCACCACCCCTCCTGCACTTCAACCCGCTCCCCCAGCGCAGAGCCCACATCCCACACACAAATTTCCTCCCAGAGCTTTGCTTGTTTTCCTTTCACCCAGAAACATCCTTCTTCTCCTGGGATGCAAGTAGCCATCCCTGGGAAGCCAAGAGGTAGGCACAGGATTCTACCTCCCAGCAGCCAACCGCACCTTCCCAGGCTTTTCAGGCTTTGCAGAACAAATGGGCTTAGCTTCTGCCCTGCCTTCCTCAGCTAGACTTTCCTCTTTTGCCTCATTCCTGCCTCACTCCCTCCTTTGGCAAATCACACAAAGGAAGCCAGCAGGAAGAGCCGGCCGCCATAGGCCAACCTCCAAGGGCAGAGGAGACTAAGCCACAAGGCTTCAAAAGGTGACTGGCCAAGGTACTCTAGCTTTCACCTGCTGATGCTAAGGCTTTTTCCCAGCTCATTTCAGCACCCTCTGTCCTGCAAGGGTTGAGCTTATCACAGCTGTTACCCATTACTGGGCCAGCTAGTAAGCGTAGGGAGGACTAATGACCCACCAGAGTTTGGCAGAAAGCAGCACATTTATTATACTGACAGCTAAGTTCAAAAGAAGAAGCGGGGGTGTCACACTCACACTTGCATACTCATGCTCCCAGGACAGGCACAGCACTGGAGATGTCAGGATTCTGCAAGGTCAGTTTCCCACAGTGCAGCTATGGACAGTGCGATGAAGGTAAGTCTTCCTGAGGCACAATGAAATACAACGCAGAGAACCACTGGCCAGGCGGTAGGCAAAGGGCATTCACTGGAGGTACAAGCTTGTGAATGACTCCTGAGCACGTGGCCCCTTCTCCTTTTAAGGACCTGCACCTAATGGCCTGCGACTAGAGATGACTTGGCTGCATCTGGTTGATCACGCTCCACTTTGGGCAGTGTCCATGCTCTGGGTGTGTGAGTGCTGCCTAATTAGAGTCCCAGACACCTTGTCTACCTGGAAGCTCTTCTGCTCTTCTAGCTGTTCAACCAGCCCATTCATCCCACAAGCATTCCAGGAGAGGGAGGGGGAAAACCACTTCACAGGTATTCAGAGAGGGAGAGGAGACAAAAGCAGGAGGGAGGGAAGTATAACACATCTATTGAGCATACAGGTTATACATTGCATAAAAATCACTGCTGCTCCTACAACAGCAGGGACAGGCCAGTAGGAGCTGGGGAAAGGAAGCCATCATGTTTCTGCCTGGTTTTAAACCAGAGACCTTTTGCATGTCAAGCAAACATGATAACCACTACACTACGGAAACTCTGTTGCAGTGCTCTGCCCCTCCCTTCATAAGACTATAAGAATGGCCATACTGGGTCAGACCAAAGGTCCATCCAACCCCATATCCTATCTGCCAACAGTGGCCAATGCCAGGTGCCCCAGAGGGACTGAACCTAACAGGTAATGATCAAGTGATCTCTCTCCTACCATCCATCTCCACCTTCTGACAAACAGAGACTAGGGATACCATTCCTTACCCATCCTGGCTAATAGCCATTCATGGACTTAACCTCCATTAATTTATCTGCAAAAAGAACAAGGAGTAATTGTGGCACCTTAGAGACTAACAAATGTATTTGAGCATAAGATTTCATGGGCTAAAACCCACTTCATCGGATGCATGCAGTGGAAAATACAGCAGGAAGATATAGCTATAGATACACACACACACACACACACAGAGAACATGAAAAAATGAGTGTTGTCATACACACTATAACAAGAGTGAACAGTTAAGGTGAGCTATTATCAGCAGGAGAAAAAAACCTTTTGCAGTGATAATCAGGATGGCCTATTTCCAACAGTTGACAGGAAGATGTGAGTAACAGTAGGGGGACAAATAAACATGGGGAAATAGTTTTACTTTGTGTAATAACCCATCCACTCCCAGGCTTTATTCAAGCCTAATTTAATGGTGTCCAGTTTGCAAATTAATTCCAATTCAGCAGTTTCTCATGGGAGTCTGTTGTTGAAGGGTTTTTGTTGTAATATTGCGACTTTTAGGTCTGTAATCAAGTGACCCGGAAGATTGAAGTGTTCTCAGACTGATTTTTAAATGTTATAATTCTTGATGTCTGATTTGTGTCCTTTTATGCTTTTATTTAGGGACTGTCTGGTTTGGCCAATGTACGTGGCAGAGAGGCATTGCTGGCACATGACGGCATATATCCCATTGGTAGATATGCAGGTGAATGAACCTCTGATAGAGTGGCTGATGTGATTAGGTCCTATGATGGTGTCCCCTGAATAGATATGTGGACAGAGTTGGCAACGGGCTTTGTTGCAAGGTTAGGTTCCTAGGTTAGTGTTTATGTTGTTTGGTTGCTGGTAAGTATTTGCTTGAGGTTAGGGGGCTGTCTGTAAGCAAGGACTGTCCTTTCTCCCAAGATCTGTGACAGTGAGGGATCATCCTTCACGATAGATTGTTGATCCTTGATGATGCACTGGAGAGGTTTTAGTTGGGGTGCTGAAGGTGACAGCTAGTGAGGTTGTATTACTTTCTTCATTGGACTTGTCCTGTAGTAGGTGACTTCTGGGTACTCTTCTGGCTCTGTCTATCTGTTTCTTCACTTCAGCAGGTGGGTAGTGTACTTGTAAGAATGCTTGATAGAGATCTTGTAGGTGTTTGTCTCTGTCTGAGGAGTTGGAGCAAATGTGGTTGTATCTTAGAGCTTGGCTGTAGACAATGGATTGTGTGATGTGGTCTGGGTGAAAGCTGGAGGCACATAGGTAAGTATAGCGGTCAGTATGTTTCCAGTATAGGATGGTGTTTATGTGACCATTGCTTATTAGCACAGTTGTGTCCAGGAAGTGGATCTCTTGTGTGGACTGGTCCAGGCTGACATTGTAGGTGGGATGGAAATTGTTGAAATCATGGTAGAATTCCTCAAGGGTTCTCTTTTCCATGAGTCCAGAAGATGAAGATGTCATCAGTGTAGGGCAAGTAGAGTGGGGGCATTAGGGGATGAAAGCTGAGGAAGCGTTGTTCTAAGTCAGCCATAAAAATGTTAGTATGCTATGTGGCAATGCGAGTACCCATAGCAGTGCTGCTGACTTGAAGGTATACATTGTCCCCAAATGTGAAATAGTTGTGGGTGAGGACAAAGTCACAAAGTTCAGCCACCAGGTTTGCCGTGACATTATCGGGGATACTGTTCCTGACAGCTTGTAGTCCATCTTTATGTGGAATGTTGGTGTGGAGGGCTTCTACCTCCATACTGGCCAGGATGGTGTTTTCTGGAAGATCACCAATGGATTGTAGTTTCCTCAGGAAGTCAGTGGCATCTCGAAGATAGCTGGGAGTGCTGGTAGCATAGGGCCTGAGGAGGGAGTCTACACAGCCAGACTATCCTGCTGTCAGGGTGCCGTTGCCTGAAATGATGGGGCATCCAGGATTTCCAGGTTTATGGATCTTGGATAGCAGACAGAATAACCCTGCTGCTTTTTTAGCCTGCTGCTTCTCTGTCTGGGTTGTTTTTGTCAGACCTGGCACACAAAAATGGCATCATTGTGAGCGCCCACGAAGGCAAGATGAATTTTGGCTGCCTTGCTCAGCTTGACTTGCTTCCTCACCCCATTCCTGCCTTAGATCCTGGCTCACCTTGTGGCTGAAGATGGTCCATTGTCTCAAGCGGTGCCAGAGCCTGACACAGTGCCCCTGGGCAGCCTTTGCTCTGCACATGCCGACCATGCACATTTGCAAATACTTTAAAGTGCCTGTCAGTAAGTTCTGGGGACAGTTGCTCACCTTCAGAGGAAGCTCCCTAAAATTGGCCTGTCTCACCCAGTAGTACATTGACCTCTGTTCAGATTGAGCCAAAGAGGGCGGGGGGGCTAGCTGCTGTGGCCGCAGCTGCTGAGAGGGCAGCCACTGTTGCGGATGAAGCCATCCTGCAAGAACCTTCCACCAAGCCACTCACTGAAAATCGTGTAGGGTGTAAGGTGAGAGTAGAACACTAGAAGGGGGGGCCTCCCCCTTCCCTCATCATTGGCCATCCCATACCCGGTGCTGCACCCAGTGGGGTAAAAATAATACAACCATATCGGAAGAGTCAGTTGCATTCTTTGTGGTTGCCCCACCATTTCCCTTGGGCCTGACCTGCCTTCCAGCTCAGACACCACTGAGAGAGCCGTACAAGGCTTCAAAGCCCACCAAACCCAACCCCCCTTCTAATACAGCAGAAAAGCCACATGTCTCCTGACTAGGCAGGGACGTCCTATTGCCCCGCAGGAAGTGGAAGGCCCTCGTGTTCGGTCTCAGCAGCACTCATGGAGCAGGGGGAAATACATGGCTGAGGAAATTCCCCACAGCCAAAAGATAGGTCTTGAGCATCACAACTTTGTAGGCTAATGACAAGGTCCACTTATGCCATTGGCTGAGCCTTTCCTCACAGGCCAGCAACCGCTTCTCCCAGTTCGCGTACCCCACCTCGTCCCCAGCCAAACACTAGAAGGCCCAGCTCATCAGCCTGCCCACTCTTGCAGCCCTCCTCTTCCGCCCTGACTGATAGGGAGGAGTATTGAGCCTCCCTCCCTTAGGCCCTTCAGCATTCCTGGGGACACCAACACTGCACAAGTGACTTTGGGCCAGTAGGTCAGCCAATAGGGCTGCCTCCTAGGCCAGGCTGCAGCCCAGCTTCAGGACTCAGAGGAAATGCAGCTCGCATCCCTACCTACAGGACTCCAGGCACAGCCAGACTTCTGGATCAAACATCCCCTCTTGTGCTCAAGTCACAACAGCTGGCGGGCAAAAGACAGACTTTCATGGCCTTTGAGAAAGCAAGACAGAGCCTTGGAAGATCCAGTAGGGTTAAGTGCCACAGGAATTGCTCTCAGATCCCACTGAGACTTCAACTCATATTGCAGGATTCAAAGTCCTGACTGCTGGCCCTTACACCATGGGACCAATAAGGAACACTCAGACCTCTGCTGAGTTCTGGTAAGGATGACCCTGTGTAGGCAACCCTGCATTTGCTCACCAAGTTGTTCTGCAGCAGTTTGCTGCAGCTCCCAGAGGCCTTTCTTAAACCAGACTGAGAGACCATTAGGCATGTGAGGAAGTTGCCCCTTCAGTCCTAGGCAATACATGGCCCTTTCTAGGAAAGGAGAAGCTGAAGTCAAGGAGAGTCCTCAAGAGATACCTTCTGAAGATCTTGGAGGATATTACAGGGAAAACTGTCTTTTTCATTTACCAGTGACTTGAAGCCTAGACCCTAGATTAAAAGCCTGATGCTCTACCAACTGAACTATCCAGGCTCACATGGACAAATGGCAAATTTCATGCAGAAGAGAAATTAGTCATGAAAATGAGGGCAGGAAACAATACAGAAAACTTGCTGCTCTTGCTTTCTTAGCAGTCCTAGCCCCAGCCTGCTCCTCCATCTGGCGCCTTGAGGCCTTATTCTTTCTTTAGTTAAATATCAAATCCAGGAGAAAACACAGTTATACAGAAATTTCATTGGAAATACAAAAATTAAAAAGGAAAATGCAATTCCCATCACTTTAGCGTATCTAGGCCATTCCTGTACCGAGAGGACCTGCTAAGGTCCCTGTGTGCTTATGAGAAACCTGGAGGAACTCATACCACAGCCTGAACATGAAACTCAACTGCTTCCAGGTGCCGCAGTAAAACCCTTTCCCTGCTGTGACTTTGAACTCCATAGGATTTTATGAAAATATGCTAATGAGTGTGAATATAAAGTAACTGAAATATGCTTCATGCAAAAGGTCTCTTGTAAGGTATCATTACAAAGCTTATAATCTACTGTGTGTGTTCATCCTATTTGTATGAACCGATCATTCCTGTATCTGAAACTAGAAATATGAAATATAACTCTGAGGTCCTATTGTAATGAGGCAAAGTGTGGGCCATTAATAGTGGTTTGGACTCTTGATGGCTCCCATTAACCAGAACAATTGACTGGAGATGGCTCTGTCCTGCACCATCTGTAGTCAGGCCAGGAAGAATGAAGGCTTGGGGTCTCCCAGGACATGTGACCATGTCACCTGGTACAGGAATCCATCTTAAACCTGAGGCTTTTCCCCAGGAGAGAGACAAAAGATTCCTGCCTTGTAGCAAAGCTGTATAAGGGGATGGAACAGAAGAAAGGTGAGTGCAGTCATGAGACGTCCCCTAGCTACCTTGAGCTGGAACAAGGGCTATACCTGGTGAAAAGATTGGGCCCAGACAAGAAATAAGTCTAGTCTGCGAAAGAAGAGTATTGGAAGATCTCTGAGGGTGAGACTTGATCTGTATTGAGTTTCATGCTGTATTAGGCTTGGACTTGCATGTTTTTGTTTTATTTTGCTCTATGGAGAATACAAATGGCACAGAGAAGGAAAAGATAATGCCATAGAAAAGTCTCTGTGTGTGTGTTAGATGGGTGGAGGGTGTCTAGAAACCACTCTCCTCTAGTTTCTTTTCTCTGATTTCCTTTGGGAAATCTGAAGCAGGGAGCAGAAGCCATTGTTACCTCTGAGGCTTGAACTCATAATCTTCAGACTATGAGACTGACACGCTGTCAACTGCACTAAGAAGACTTGGTAAAGCTTTAGGCTCCGTGCATGTAGGACCCTCCTACATCGGTTACTGGGGCAGGGAAGGAGCCAGGGGTGTGCTGGAAGAAGCAGGGAGCTCTGGTGCCCACAGACCTGTCCTGGCAGCTTTCTCAGCAGCAGAGAAATCAATTTGCCCTGCCAGTGAACAATGTCCTGGAACTAATGGCAGCACAAGGGGGATGTTTCCAAGCTGTGCACCTACTGCCACATTTTGGAACTTACTCTCCTTTTCCTAGCAGGGCACTTTCCATGGGAATTAGGCAAAGCAAACTACACAGGTAAGAGGAACAAGCTGGGGAAGGTACATGGGGAACAGAATCCAGGGCTCCAGATAAGGCTTGAATTTATAATCCCAGCAGCTTGCCCTTCTGCACTAACCAATTGCACCATTGCAGATGCTTTTAGATGGATTTGGGAAGCAGGCAGTTCCCAGTCTCTGTGGTTCACACCTTTGCTGGTAATTGAAAAGCAGCTGGTTCAAACCTAATTTAAGATGCGGCTTTTCAGTGATGAGACTCCAGTACGTTCTAACAGGAAGAAAATCTCCTCTATTCTGGTTTAGCCCCATTTGACTCCTTCTGCCCATCTTCTCTGCCCCCCCAGTCTCTTTCCTTCCCCACTGGGGCCATGCAGAGAGGAGCCGCAGTCAGTCTCTGTCACAGAGAGTCTGTATCCTACAAACGGAGGAAGGGGTCACTCTAAAACATTGATAACGGGGAGAGGAGGGGTGTGCATGGTTAGGGGGAGAAAGGATGGAGACCTAACAGTGGGGCCCAGAGAGATTCCTCCAAACAGGGGAGATCCCCTGCTGCCCCCCATCTGCGGGAAGAACAACTGTGTGTGGGGGGTCTCCACATGCTGTTCCCGCCCCAAGAGCCAACTGTGGCAATGGGAGCTGCAGGGCTGGAGTCTGTGGGCAGCAGTGCTCAGAGATGCTCCCAGCACTCCTGCTTAGGGGCTGCTGCCAGAGGAGGGTGCGTGTTGCTTTCGAGAGATGCCCGAGGTAAATGCTGCACCCTTCATCCTCTCCTGTACCCCCAACCCAGACCCCACACCTGCACCCAAACTCCTTCCAGGACCCTGCTCCTTGCACATCCTTCTGCACCTCAACCACCTGACTAAGCCCAGACCCTGCACCCAAACTCTCTCCCAGAGCCCAGCCCCTCTCCCTCCCACACCCAAATTCCCTCCCAGAGCCTTAGGCAGGTGTGGGGTGGGGGGGCAGGACTTGGTCCCATTCTGGGCACCACCAAAAATTATACAAACCTGCCGCCTCTGTCCAGCCCAACCTTCTGCTGATGCACCTCAGCCCACACCCGTGCAGGGTTTGAAGCTTCCATTGCTTAAATTTCAGGACACTGAGGGATTTCAGCTCAACTTTGCCCAGAGGGAAACTTCATCCCACTTCCAACCAGGTTCTTGTCCATGGGATCACTGTTATGGGGGCTGGGTCCCTCGGTGTCTTTTCTCTCTCTACGACAGGCCAGGGTGCAATAACTGGGGCATCAGAGCAACCAGGACCTTCTGTGGGGCTGCCATTCCCCTTCCCCTTCTCTGGTCTCATCTGTCATTGACTCCAGCCTTTTTTCTATCCATCCTCAGCACCTCCCAAGCAAGCTGCACTCACCTCAAAAAGACATAAAGTCCTGTGGCACCTTATAGACTAACAGACGTATTGGAGCATAAGCTTTCGCAGGTGAATACCTGCTTCGTCGGATACATGTGGTGGAAATTTGCAGGGGCAGGTATAAATATGCAGGTAAGAATCAGTCTAGAGATAAGGAGATTAGTTCAATCAGGGAGGATAAGGCCCTCTTCTAGCAGCTGAGGTGTGAATGCCAAGGGAGAAGAAATTGCTTTTGTAGTTGGCTAGCCAGGCACAGAATTCCCACTACATTCATCTGATGAAGTGGGGATTCACTCCTCAAAGCTTATGCTCCTGTACATCTGTTAGTCTATAAGGTGCCACAGGATTCTTGCTTTTTACAAATCCTGGTTAACGCAGCTACCCCTGTGATACTCAAAAAGACAGTGTCCCCTGTCGGGTGTACATCACTGACCTCTCTCCTTTCCGAGCACTGACTGCCCCTCTGTTTCCTTGCCTCTCAGTCTGAGCAGATGGGACCTTTCCCTCCAGTGCTGGAGGATTCGCCCTTCTCATCTACCCTTGTCCCAAGCAGCACAGTGAGAGGGAATCTTAAATGTACCAAGGTGACTTTGGAGCAGAAACCCCCCCAGACCTTCCATGCAATTGGCACTTGCCCCTCACTGAGCAGGACTGAAACTGGTGCAGGGATACTGGTGGGCCACATCCCCTCTGGGCATGAGCAAAGCAGCAAGGTGAAAAAATGAACCTGGAGATGCTGGGGATTGAACCCAGGGCCTCATACATGCAAAGCATGTGCTCTACCACTGAGCTACATCCCCAGATGGGTGGGGTTTGCTATGGGTTATACTCAGAGCCTTCCTGTTCTCACTGCATCCAGTGACCTATAAGCTTCACAAGAAGCCCATTCCCCTCTCTGAGGACCAGGCCTGCTCTCCTGGAGGTTACTTGTTCATAGGAGTCACTTTGCAGCAGGGCAAGATTCTATGTGTGGGGCAGAGAGAGTTTGTGCCCTGGACTCAGGGTACAGAGATACACTAACCCCTCTCCCCTGCATTGGGTGGTGGGGGTGCTGCAATCCCCTGCTGTAAGGTTATTGTGGGGTATGCTGTGAGCAGCTCAACACCTCACCCTGGTGGCAGAAGTGGGGTGGGGAGTTCTAGGTGTTTCCACCTGCCTGTGAAGTCCAACTTTCCCCAGCACATTCACTGCGGTGCAATTGGGTCATTGTTTCCATGGCTGAACAGGAAAGAATCACTCCCAGTTTCCCTTCTAGCTGCAGCAGGATTAGCCTGTGTCAGGGGTTAATGAGGTGGATCTGGTTGTAGATTGTTATTCATTCCCCACCTTGACAATTCACACAGTCCCTTTCCTAATCAAATCCCCAACACCTCAGTGATCCTGGTAGCAGGGGTTGGGTCCTGAGACTTTGAGGGTCCTTTTTACCCTTCACCTGGAGTGAACTCAGCTTTTCCCCCATCCCAGACAATCCATGAAATAACAACAGGAGCATAAAGAAAGAGGGGAGGGAACATCTCACTGCCAGGGCTGGATGTGCCCAGGGCCCCAACTCATCCATTGTTTCCATGGAATTTGGCCCCCTGCTTTGCAAAAGGGACAGAGAAAGATCTTGCTGTTCCTGTGGCTATGCAAGGTAAATTGTGCTTCTGTATGAAAGAGAGGATGGAAATGGCCCCATGATGGGACAATATCTTCAGGATTAAGACCTAAGGACTCAGGCTGAGTCCTTTAACAAATTGTCTTCCATGGAACAGGGCCAGATTCAGCATTTTTGCCACCCCAAGCGGAAACAAAAAATAAAAAAGCTGCAATCAGCGGCAGCTCTACCTCTGCCACTTTTGGCAGTGAGTATTTCCCTCCAAGAGAGACTGAGAGGACCCAATAGCCACAGAAGCCTCCCCATTCCATTGGCCATTCCTAGTGCCTGGAGCCAGCCCTGCCATGGAGACACTGGGAAGATAGGGGAATCAGGAAACAGCCACAAATTTATTTACATTGCAAGTGAAGAATGACTGAAGCTTTTTTTAATGGAAGTCAGTTTTTCCCAACTGGGAATTGAAGCCAGGGCTTGGTAATGAAAGTGCCAAATCCTAACCACTAGACCACCAGGGAGCTGATAATGTTGTTTTTTTTCTCACTTATGCTACACTTTCTTAGGCTACTTTCTATCCACTTTCTGACAGTACTCCATTGTCCACTCCCTGAGGGGTTAAGAACAGAGAGTACAGGAACCCCTGTACTCAGGGTCACAACCTCAGCCCAACACAAGCCACTGAAATAAACTCTAAGGATGCTTCCTCCAGCAGGATCACAGAGCCACGCAAAAAAACATCAGGAGGAACAATCCTCCTCTGTCTTCATTTACCCCATTGCAACCCTCTCAGCAGCCGACTCTTGCAGGAAGGACACTCAGACGATAGGAGCTCTGGCATAGAGACCAAGGGAGGGGAGTTGCTTCCTCTCACTGTGAGCTGATCACAGTCTGACTCCGTGCAACAGGGCTCTGAACTTTGTCACCTTGTGTGTTCTGAGAGCAGAGCTCCCCGGACCCTTCTGCTGAGAGCATGGTGATTGCACAACAGCTGCAAGGCCTTTTTCCCTCTCCTTGGCTTCCCCAGACTTTCCCCACAAATGGTTCTATCAGGTGCTGGAGGGATCTAAGGACCTGCAGGTTTCCCTCACCCATCTCTTAAAGCAAACAGTGATTCCCTTCTCTGACACTCCTGGGTCTGGGCTTCTTTTGAGTTTTTCCCAAGGGGGGCCTGATTCCCTGTGAAAATGTGTGTGGCACCAGCTTGTCTGCCCCCTCTCTGGGAACCGAGAATCTTTTTCAGACTCTCCCCCACTAGATGAGTCCAACAGCACCTCCCCTTGGTGGGAGAATCCTAAATTCCGACCTCCCGCCCTGGTTGCTCTGACCAGCTGATGGCGGCAGCATGCTAAATCAACCCCAGCTCTCTGGTCTAGAAAGCAGCATCTAACCAGCCTTGTGACAGCTCTGGTTTGCTCGCTGGAGACATAACAAACCAGGAAAGAAGGCAAATGTAAGACAGGAAACCTCAGCTCACAAATAAAAACCTTCAGGGCACCTTCTACACTGCGTCTGGGCAGTTGACTGACTTTAAATCTAGCTAGCTCTGTTGGTAGAGCATGATGCTCTTAATCCCACCATCATAAATCCAAGCCCCATGGTGGGTGGTAGCGACAGCCCTTAGGTGTCACTCTTCTGCTACTAGTCACAGATCAAAATGAAACAAACTCTCTATGCTCTTTGGCAGGTCATGTTTCTTCTTCTCTCTGAGCTTCACTAAAACATGAAGAGAGAACAAACTGACATTTGCATCCTCTGTTAAGAGAGTATTTTCTCCTCTTCCATTGTACACCAGGCAAGAAGAGGGGATAATAACCAGTTAACGGATGATTGCAGAGGGAAAAGTTTGGTCTTTATAAATAGGACAATGATCATTTGGTCTCCATGTCCACTGATGGTAGGACAAGAAGTAATGGGCTTAATCTGCAGCCAGCGAGATTCACGTTAGATGTTGGGAAGAGCTTTCTAACTCTGAGGGTAGTTAAGCTCTGGAATAGGCTCCCAAAGGTGTCTGTGGAGTCTCTGTCCGAGGAGGCTTTTAAGAACAGGTTGAACAAACCTCTGTCAAGGATACTCTGCATATACTTGGTCCCATAGACAACCTGCTCTGGCTCTGGTTCCCTCCTTCTGCTCCCTGCCTGGGCCGGCTGCTGGGGGCACTTGATCCCACATGCCCCCAATGCATCATCTCTGCTTGACCCTGCCTCAGCAGAGAGGGCTGGATTTCATGACCTCTCCATGGCCCTTGCAGCCGTACAGCTCTATAATTCGATGCCATCGCAATACAATACAAACAACAACAAAAGTGGAAACACCCCAATCTAACATCTAACAATTCAGCGTGAACTGACATTCCACAGCACAAAGTGACAACACGTAGGAGTGCAAAGCCCGACAATTCAGCACCATGAAAATGAACGCCCCATGGGGCAAAATGACGCACTGCAAAAGAGCTCAGCTCAAACCAACACAACACAAGGCGGTGCAAAAACCATATAACATGAAACAATGCATCAGAGTGCAAAGTGACACTGTGCAAAACAGCTCAGTGTGGGACAACGACACAGCACAAACCCACACAACAGAATCACATAGAAAGGTAGGGCAGGGAGGGACCCTGAGAGTCAGGACCAAGTCTCCCTAGGCCACCCTGACAGGTGTTTGAAGAACAAGGAAACAAAGGGCACCACGAACTTCTGTTTTTTGGATGAGCAAAGAAAAGGGAGTAGAATTGTCCCCCTCGGGTAGCCCCTGTTCAATTCCAGGTCAGAAAGCAAAACTCTTCTGCAAGAATATCCAAAAAATGTTGTGTTTCACTTCACTTCATAAGTACAGTTGTGTGGCAATTAAATGATGAGCCTAAAGTTTCATAAAAGTGTGGGAAATACGGATGTATTTGAGAAAATGGCTTGGAATGAAGGAAGACAAAAAATTGATCAGTTGAGAGAACAGGCCCTGTTTCCCCCTGGTTTGGAGCTTCCCTCACAGTTACTGGAATAGAAAAGCTAAGCAAATGGTGTTCTATTGTTCCAAAGGAGATTGAAGTGAGGCCATTTTCTCCAGATAGAATTAATGGTAATATCAGGAGTGGGATGTGAAACCACGTCTCCATGCAGAGACCAGAACACCCATGGGACTGGAAGAAAAAAAGTCTTATAACTAGCACTTTAGACCAGTCCACCATTCTGATACTACAAAGAATATGACTTATCAATCCTAGTTTTCATTAATAGTTGATGAACTCTTTAGGGAGGTCGAGATGGCACATCTCTTTCAACTCCTAGAGACCTTCTACAGCGCAGCTGATTTTTAGACACACTCACCTGGACCTAAAGTTACATGTTTCCTGGAGAGCCATGAGTTCTGAGGTGTTGTAATCTCCCTGCTCACATTTTAAGTGAACAAAAGATGGGTGCTGGCATTCTGAGACAGTAATGGTGAACCTCAAAATCCTGCCCTGGGGGCCAGAGAGTTAAGCAACCAGCCTCTACCAGGATAGCATCCTATCTGGGAACAACTCACTGGTCAATAGCTAGGGTGTGAAATTCTCATTTCTTTGTTGTCACTGTAGTCCCCACTTTGCTATTGCTTGTCTGTATAATCTCTTTCTGGTGCTGTGATTGTTTCAGCCTGCTGTATAATTAATTTGTTCGGTGTAAACCAATTAAGGCAGTGGGGTATAATTGGTTAGATAATCATGTTACAATATGTTAGGATTGGTCAGTAAAATGATTGGTTAAGATAGAGCTAAGCAGAACTCAAGTTTTACTATATAGTCTGCAGTCAATCAGGAAGTAAGGGGGGGAATGCGAATGGGAATGGGGGTAGGGGAATTGGAATTATGTTTTGCCAACAGGGGGAATAGGAACAGGGAAGGGGAACAGGGACACAGGCAAGCCTCTGTGGTGTCAGAGCTGGGAAGGGGGATGCTGAGGAAGGAAACTGGAATCATTTCTTGCTGGAAGTTTACCCCAATAAACATTGAATTGTTTGCACCTTTGAGCTTCGTGCATTGCTGCTCTCTGGTCACATGAGAAGGACCAGGGAATGGGAGGTTGATGGGATAAACCCTCTAACAAGTACGTCTTTCAGGGTGTGAAAAACCCGAGGACCAGTATAATTAAGCTGACCTAAGCCATGGTTAGATAGCGCTAAATGAAAGGAAAGATTGTTCTGTCAATGCAGCTACTACAGGGATGGAAAACCTCTCCCCTCACTGTAGCAACTGTCTACTCCACAGGGCTACAGCAGTATTTTAAGAGTAGACAGCCTCAGAGTGAGACCAAATTTGGCTCCATGGATGCTCAGGCACTAAGACAACAACAACAACAACACACTAATGCTTCCGTAGTTGACAGGATTTGAACCTGTGTGGGGAAACCCCCCAATGGATTTCTAGTCCATTGCCTTAACCACTCGCTCACAACTACTTGATGTGCAGCTGCTTCACTACACAATATTTCTGTTCTCACAGAATTGTCACTTCAAATTGCTCAGACCAGCTCCCCCAGCACACTCACAGCTGTGCATTAGTGTGTGTCCATGTTGACAGGGAGCAGCGGGGGCTGGATGGGTCAGAGGTGGGGGGGCAGTCAGCGGACAGGCAGCGGTTGGATAGTCATGTGAGTCCCAGGGGTTTGTCAGGGGACAGGCAGGGGGTGGGGTCCTGGGGGGAAGTTGATGGGGTCTCAGGAGGGGGCAGTTGGGGAAAAGGAGAAGGGAGGCTTAGAAAGGGGGTGGGGTTCCAAGGGGCAGTTAGGGGCAGGGGTCCCGGGAGGGGGCAATCAGGGGACAAGGACCAGTGGCGCTTAGATAGGGGGTGGGGTCCTGGGGGGCAGTTAGGGGCAAGGGTCCCAGGAGGGGGTGATCAGGGGACAGGGAGCAGGGGGATTGGATGGGTTGGGGTTTCTGGGGGGGGGGGGCAGTCGGAGGCAGTGGATGGGGGCAGGGTGGGGCTTCCCTCCCCCTGGAGTGTCCTGTTTTCTGAATGTTAAAATATGGTCTTCCTCCATTCACAGTGCAACTCTCCACTCACTGCACGGTGCCGCATGAGGCCCCCCTCCTTCTTTTCCAGTTGGTAGTGGCCAAGGGAATGCTGGGAAATGTAGTTCTTTCCCTGCTCCAGGGCTGGCTCTATAGGTAGGGAGCTAACCAAGGAACTACAGCTCCCAGAGCCCCCTATTGGTTCTCAGCTCCCATGCTGCCCTTGCAAATGGGCTGCCCCAAGCAGGTGCTTTGCTGGTGCCTAGAGCCGCCCTAGGGGGTGACGCTCCGGCTCCCCAGCGGCAGGGCAGCCTGACCTGCAGTCCAGCCTGTGCACCTCAGGCTGCCGTGAGCGCCATCCTGCTACTGAAGCCAGAATTGCAGGGTCAGTCCCAGCTCAGCCTGAAAGCCTCAGCTGACAGGGAACATCTTGGTTCAGGGCTGGCTCCTGGCTTTTTGTGCGCCCCCTCTCCAAAAAAACGGGGGGCAGGGGCTGGAGTGCCACCGCCAAGCACATGATTGGAGCACTGGTGCCTGATCTCATCACTAGAAATGGAACCCAGGAGTCCTGGCTCCTCTAACCACTAGACCCCACTCCCTCCCCCTTTTTCTGGGTTCTAGCCCCATCTCTGGGAGCAGAGTGGGGTCTAGTGGTTAGAGCAGGAGGAGCCAAGACTCCTGGGTTCTACTCTCAGAGCTGCTGTGTGATCCTGGACCTCTGTTTCTCCTCCCACTTTTTGGATATGGAGCCTGTAAACTCTCTGGGGCATGGCCTATCTCTCGCTGTGTCTGGGCAGCGGCCGGCCCAACGGGGCCTTGATCTCAGCTGGGGTAGGGACTGTCTCTGTGTCTGTGCAGCCCCTGGCACAACAGGGGTTTGAGTCTGCCCTGCTCTCTGTAGGTGCTGCTATTGTACAGATAAATAGTCATGATACTAAAAGCCGTGCCAGTGCGTGAGTGCACCACCATTGCCATGCAAGGGGAAAGCCGGTACAAATTACTGGGGCCTGGTGGTCCAGAAGAGGGACCAGGGCCTGGCTTCCCTGGCTTCATTGTCCCGTTTAGCTGGTCCACTCTTGCTGAGGAGTCTGAAATTTTTTTTCATTGGGGCCTGAACCCGCTTTCAGCGGCCCTGAGGGTATGGCGGGACTTGCCCCCCTTCACAGAGCATGGGAGTGCCAATAGGCACCTATGCATGGTCCCCCCAAGCAGGGCCAGGATGGAAATAGGGGGCCTGCGCCCCCCAACATGGAGAATCTGGGGTGCAACCTTGCTTAACGGGTCAGTCTGTCCTTTCTCTGACTCTCCCATTCCACCTTCAACTAGCGCTTGTGTTTCATTCATTCTTTTTCATTCCTTTCCTTCTCTAGCTTGTATGTTCTTGCTTTCTTTTTCCCCCTCTACCTTTCATGCTCTTCCTTTCTTTCCTTCTTTTCTATTTTTTTCTCTCCCTTTATTTCTTTCTCTGCCTTCCATGTTCTTTTCGCTCTCGCTCTCTCGCTGGTTATTTTTTTCACTCGCTCTTTTTCCTCGCTCCCTTCCAGGCCAAGCAGGTTCTCCTCGCACACACATTTTGACAGGTTTTCCTCCTGATCACTGAGTGTATTAAGCTCGTTTCAGGGGGGTTGGCATGCCAGGCAGCAGGGAGCAGGTTGACCGGGTGTCTTTGTGGCTGTCTGCTGGCCACGCATAAGCATGGTCCTTCCCAGGGCCGGCTTTAGGCCGATTCGACCGATTCCAGGGAATTGGGCCCCGCACCTAAGAGGGCCCCGCACCTTAGGCACCTTTTTAATTTTTTTTTTAACTTACCCCAGTCCCCGGCTGCGGTCTGCTCCGGGGTCTTCCATGGTCCCGCTCCTTTGAGTGAAGCGCCGGCGGGAGCGCGGTGCGGCCCCACTCTCCCAGCTAGAGCTCCAGCCAGGGCGGCGGGGCTTACCGTGCCCCAGCCGGGGCTCCAGCCAGGAGAGCGGGGCGGCGGGGCTTTGCCGCGCTCCGGCTGGGGCTCCAGCCAGGAGAGCGGGACGGCGGGGCTTTACCGTGCTCCGGCCGGGGCTCCAGCCGGGAGAGCGGGGCGGTGGGGCTTTGCCGCGCTCTGGCCGGAGTGCGGCAAGCCTGGTGCCTCCGGCTGGAGCGCGGCAAGCCCCGCGACCCTGGCTGGAGCTCTGGGCCCTTTAAATAGCCCCCGGAGCCTGAGGCAGTGAGGGGCTCCAGGGGCTTTTTAAAGGCCCCGGAGCTCCAGCTGCCTTTGCCACCCCGGTCCTTTAAATAGCTGCCGGAGCCCCACCTCCCCCAGGCATTCCCCAGCGCTCCCATGGCTATTTAAAAGGTCCTGGGTGGGGTAGAAGGGGGTTTGGGGGCTACTTAAAGGGCTGGGGTTCCAGCTGCCTCTGCTGCACCCCCTGACCTGCCCACAGTAGTCTGGCCCCCCCTGCCTGCAGCCAGCTCTGCACCCCATGCCCACAGCCAGCCCCTGCCCCACACCCCTGCAGCCCTGCCCAAAGCCAGCCAGCCCACCACACACTGCTGTCCGCACCAGCCCTGCACACCCTGCCCAGCCCGCACCTTCTGCCCTGTGTCCAGTCAACCCCTGCTGCACCCCACTGCCTGAAGCCAGCCAGTCCCGCACTCCCCTTTCTCCAGACCTGCAAACCCCTGCTGCACCCCCCTGCGGCCCTGCCTGAAGCCAGCCCGCCCCACACCCCCTGTCTCCAACCAGCCCCACACCTCTTGCCCTGCCTGCAGCCAGACCCTAACTCCAGTCAGCCCCTGCCCTGCCTCCAGCCAGCCCCATGTCCACTGCTGCCCTGCAGTTTCCAGGGCAGTAACCCTGCACACCTGCTTCAATGAGGGGGGCAGGGAGCAGCTGGGACCAACACATGTGCACACCTCCAGGGAGTGGCGGGGACCCACACATGTGAAATGCTGGTCATTAATAGCCAAACAACAGCATATATGATGCAATGTATATAATATATAATTTTATTATTCATATAGTTATGGAAAGTAAATAATACATGAAAGAAATGAAAGGCTTTTTTTTCCACTTTTTTTTTAAGTCATCCCTGCCAGGGCCCCTCCAAAAATGTTTGAATTGGGCCCCGCACTTCCTAAAGCCGGCCCTGGTCCTTCCCTCCTCTTGCCCCTCCCTCAGTTGCTCTGCAGCTTTTAAGCCTTCCCTTGGAGCTGTCAGCACCAGCCGCCTCTGCTCTAGGTGCCCAGAGCAGAAAAGGTGTGTTGGGCTCCAGCCTGGGACTCTTCCTCCATCCTGCCTAGCCCTGACTATCAAGCCTGGCCCTGGCACTCCTTCCTTCAAGTGCCATGTGGACAAGAGGCAACATGTGGCTGCAAGCAAAATGGCCAAACTTGTGGGCATCAGGCAAAGCTGCAACAATCCCAAGCATCTGGTCAAACCACAGGATGGCAGGTATCAGCAACCAGAGTAGCAAGTTCTAGAGCCTCAACCCATTGTGGCCCTCACAACCAGGCTCTAGAGGGCAAGTTACCCAGCAAGAGGAGAAAGATTTGTTCTTGCGCAGCTGGAGACAGGGAAGATAAGCACTGTGAGCTCTAGGGGTTTGTCATAACGTTCTACTGAGATTTGAATTTAGGATGCAGGATTCAGAGTCTTGAGTGCTGCCCATTACACCATGGTACCAGCTTGTGCTGCTATCTCTGCACATCGGTAACCCTTGTGGGGCCGGATCGTGTAAGGGACTGTTGGCCCCTTACTAAAGCTCAGTGGGGTTTTGGTTGGCTAGTTCCCAGTACCAACAGAAGGGGGAAGGGCCAATGGGAAATCAGGACCCTAAGACTGACAGTCCCCAGGGACAATGGGGAGAGGCCAAAGCTCCAAAGTTAGCCCGACTGACAGGCCAGGCAGTGTAATGAGGGAGTAACCAGGGCAGGGGATCCCATCATCTGTGTGAGCTGGAACTACCTGGGCCAGAGTGGGACCCAGCTAAGGAGAAAGCAGGAGCCCGAGAAGAGGCGGGGAGCAGAGCTGCGCCAGCCAGGGAGAACCAGAGCAGATCCATGCTAGGAACTGAGCCGGAGCAGCATGAGCCACAGAAGGTGCCCAGGGAGCAGATCTGTGCTGGGAGAAGAGCTGCAGCAAGCAGAGCCAGAGAGGCCAGAGGAGCAGCCCAGGGAGATGGAGGCAGAGCCACAGGAGCACTGGGGCTGGATGTGGGTGCAGTGAGCAGCTTGGGAGAGTGAGAGGGACCCTGGGCAGAAGGCCCAGCACAAGGAGATGCCACCAATCAAGAGGCCTTGCAGGCCAGACCTTCGGGGGTGGGGGAATCATATCCCCTACATGGGGGCTGACACTGGGAACAAGGGTCCTGTCACCTAGAGCATGTGGCCACTGCCAGAGCAAGTGTCCAGCCCGTGGTGTCCCTGCAGCACAGCCAGGGCCTGGGAAGGAGGCCTGGAACATGTGAGGGAGAGACTGTGACCTGCCCTGACACTCCAGAGATGCTGGTTGTGATCTCCCTGTAGCCCTTTTCAAGTGAGCACGACAAGATTCCTGGGCCCAGCGTTGTTGGGGTTACGAGGACTCTGCCACACATGAGAGTAGAAAGAGCGTCCTTGGGGTCAGGCAGGCCTCTGGTAAGGGGGTGGGGACTCAGATCCTCTCTCTGGCCAATTGCACCAGGGTCATGTATAAACCAGGGAAGTTCCCCACAATAGCCGGACCTGAACCCTCTGTACTCTTTGCTTCTCTGTCTCCCCTTCATCTCTGCTGGTCTCCCTCTGAGTTTTCTCAACACCTGGCCTCACAGCATTTCCTGCCAGCCAGAGACTGCATGTTCCAGGCCTGTTCCTGTGGATGTGGCCTCTCTCCTGATTTCTCAGAAAAGGAAGCTTTCCAGGAAATGGCATTGGCTTCTGGGAATCAGCATGTGGCTGGTGGACAGCACCAGGAATCTTTTGGCTCCTGGCACACAAGGCCACTTAAAAGCTGAGTTTTTAGACAGGGGCTTGAACCCTGGATCTTAAGATTAAAAGCCTGATGTTTTACCAACTGATCTAGTTGAGACCATTTTCCCCATTCACCACAAGAGCAAGCGGTAGGCAAAGAGAGGCAAAAAAAGTCCCAGGAACCCCTCCTCTTTTTCTGCACATCCACTGCCTGTCAGCAGAATTCCTCCTCCTCCTTCCTTCTGTGCCTCAGTGTGACTAAATCTCCACACCTAGACAGCTGGTCCATCCCCTGCACCCCAGTCCCCCCATGCCTGAGCCTCCCTGCCAAAGCCCTGCACCTGGCTCCATAGAATTAAGTCTCATGTGTTGCTGGGAACTCGACTTCTTGTGCCCACAGAGTCTCGGCCTCCCTCAGTAGATGACCTGAGAAACACAATGTCCGACTTTTCCAAAGAAGTGCTTGGAGGGGTTTCTTTGTGTGTTACCATGTGGCCTAATGGCTAAGGTGTCTGAGTGTGGATTGAGAGTTTGAGTCCCTTGGTGGTTGTGTTTCTGCAGTTTTACCATTGTGCTGAAAGTTCTGCTCCCTTTAGGGCTGGAACCTCTTCTTGGTCGCTCAGGCCAATGCTCTGGCTTCAGCTAGAGCCCCAGGAAGGAGTTAGGGGGTGGGCATCACAAAGGCTGGGACATGAGACCCAGGTGCTTCCAGTCTAGCCTTTGCCCTTCCTGATTTGCCAGAGAAAATGGGCGGCTGCCCAGGCTAGTGTGTGCGCCTGTCCCTGTGCTGGAGGCTACTTGCTACATAGCGTCTTCGGAGTCTGGGTGTTTCTCTGCTTCTCGCCAGCTGGGGAAAAGCCTCTTGGTGTAAAATCTCCTGCCCCACTGCAAAAGTGAGCACCTTGAGTGGGACCAGTCAGAGGCCCCACCATGGGGGCTGGCCCTGCTTTCCTACCAACTTGTGATGTTATCCACAGAGCATCAGCAGCTGCCCCGCATGCTGGTGACCTTCAGTGGGTGTTTGGCATGGCAGGGAGCAGCCTGGCTGGGTGATTTTGTGCCTGTCTGAAGGTCAAACCTAGGCATGGTCCTGCCCTCCTCTAGCCCTGACCTCAGTTGCTCTGTGGCTTTTAAGCCTTCCCTTGGAGCCATCAGCACCAGCTGCCTCTGCTCTAGGTGCCCAGAGGAGGAGAGGTGTGTTGGGTCACTTTTACAGATGCCCCTTCCCTGGTACTGCCCTTGCTCAGCTGCACAGAGGAGCTTCCATCCCCAGTCCCTGCCCAGCAGCTCTCTGGCACCATTCCTGAGGGCTGCCCTGCCTCACTTTCTTCCTGCCATGTTGGGAAAGACAGTTCTCATTATTAAAGGTCAGGTGGGCCATCCAGGGGCAGAAGCCTGTTCTATGTTTTCCTACTGCAGAGCCCAAGCTCAGGAACTCACCTTGGGTGCAGGCACTGCTGTGCTCCCAGAAAACAAGCCACCCCTGCACAGAGAGGGAGGACAGGGCCTGCCAAAGCCCAGGAACCAGGGACCTGTAGATCTTCAGTCTAACACTCTGTAATAGTCAGTGCTTCCCTTCAGGGTTGGCCCTAGAGGGGATTGGGACAAATCCCCCCCTTTCCTCCTCAGGTTCTGTCCCCATCCCGTCCCATCTCTTCTCTTCCTGCCCCATTCCTCTCCCACCCCCACCTCTTTCCTTCCCCTCCCCACCCAGTGCCTCCTGCACCCCACTGAACAGCTGATCACTGGCAAGTGGGAGGCACTGAAAGGGAAGAGGAGGAGCTTGTCAACAAGGCCTGTAGTGTGTGTGTGGGTGGAGAGAGGTGGCTGTCAGTGGGTGCTGAGCACCTATTTTTTCTCTGTTGGTTCTGCAGCCCCATAGCTCCCATGGAGTTGCTGACTTGGCTTCTTTCGCACTCTAGAGAGAGGAGCAGAACCAGGGCTATGGCTGATCTATGGGGCATCAGGTGAGTGGCAGAGGCATCAGGTGCTGAGAGTTTGCTTGACCCCTCAGGGACACAGTGTGAGGTGGTGTCCCAGGGATCTCTATGAAAGGAGCAGAACAGGATTTCCTTGGGGTGGGGAGAGAATTGAGAGTGTCTCAGGGGGTTGTACAGAGGTGTTGCCCGGGTGAGAGACTGGCTAAAACACAGACCAGGCTGTGAGCAGGATTCACACCTGCACAGGAGAACCCTATTGGATTTCAACTCCCACATCTTAACCACTAGGCCATCACAGCTGGGAGTGAAAAAAATATGCCCCAATGCCAGAGAAACTGGTAAAGAATCACAATGACCAGGTGTGAAGTCATCTGAATTACAGAATTCCCACCGCAAACCTGGGATTTGGGGTTTGTTCTCTTTGCTTAGCCATGTGCAGTCGCACAGAGAGCGAGTTTAAAAGTCTCCCCTCCCACAGAGCAGGAATGGGAAATGATTCTCAACTTGAAACCTGACGTAGGGTGACCAGACGTCCCAATTTTATCGGGACTGTCCCTATATTTGCTTCTTTGTCGCTCGTCCCGACCGATCGGGACCCTGGACAAACAAATAACTTTGTCCTCTTCTCCAGCACACAGGCATAGTCTGGAGGGATACTTGCCCCCCACAACTCCGCCCCCTCATTCCCCGATTAGATCCCTCCCCAAATCCCGGCCCTGGCCCTGCCCCCAGCCCCATCCCCTCACTGCCCCACTGGATCCCTCCCCAAATCCTCGCCCTGGCCCTGCCTCTTCCCCAAGCACGCGGCATTCTTCCTCCCTCCCAGGTTTGCACACAGGCCATGGCCATGGCCGGGAGCGCAGGGTGGAAGCTTCTCTAGCCCTGCAGCCTGCGGGGCAGCGCAGTGGGGCTGGGGGCAGCACGGAGCAGGCAGGGCCCAGGTGGGCTGGGGGCAGAGACACAAGTGGCGTGGACACGCTCTTGCCAGGAGCTGCCTGGTTCACTCCTTGCCCGGGAGCTGCAGGAGGAGCCCGGATCATGGCTCGGCTGCAGAGCTCGGAGCCCAGGTTGGGCCCAGGAGTGAGGGGATGGGGGAGCTGGGGATGTAGTGGGAGTTGGAGCCGAGAGTTGGTTGGAGATGGGTCTGTGCCACTGCCGCTTGGCGGCGGGGGGCCCCTCCAGCTTTTATTTTTGCTCCGCCCTCCGTGTCTTGATATTTAATCTTTGACATCTGGTCACCCTAGCCTGATATGAAGGAGGATGTCTGGACCAAGGGACCAGGAACTGGCCTTTGCTAGAGAAACCACTGTCAAGTTTAAGCCATTTAGGGCAAGTCAGCAAATAAGAACAACCTCAGGTATCAGTAACTGCTACAGGTTGCAAATTCCTACATGCAGCAGTTTCTGGCACTACACCTGCACAGCTCTGCTCCCTGGCTCTTCTCGGGCTCCTGCTCTCTCCTTAGCTCTGCCCCACTCTGGCCCAGGCAGTTCCAGCTCACATGGAGGATGGGACCCCCTGGCCTGGTGACTCTCTCATTACACTGCCTGGCCTGTCAGTGCAGCTAACTTGGAGCTTTGGCCTCTCCCCATTGTCCCTGGGGACTGTCAGTCTCAGGGTCCTGATTTCCCAATGATCCTTCCATCTTCTATTGGTGCTGGGAACTAGCCAACCAACCCCCCCACCACACACACTAAGTTTTTGTAAAGGGCCAAGAGCCCCCTTACACAAGCAGCCCCATGAGGGTCACCGATGTGCAGAGAAGGCAGCACAAGCTGGTCCCGTGGTGTAATGGGCAGCACTCAGGACTCTGAATCCTGTAATTTGAGTTCAAATCTCAGTGGGATATTGTGTTGGCTTGTGGTCATAGGCGACATGTTATATACATTTGCGGTGATCGGGCTCCAGGAATATTCAGGGCTGGGGGCCCTGCACCAACAATATTTGGAAATGAGTCTTTTCCCCTAGCCCTGCCTGGATTGGGCCCTGGCCCCTCCCTGCCACCCCTCCCCCTGCATGTCGCCCCCTGCCGTGCTGTGTCCCTGCCTGACAAAAAGCAGCATGCGCCTGTCTCCTGCCTGCTCCTGCTGCTGGAATAGAGGGATATTGGGCAGAAGTGATGTTTTGCTGTTCCAGGGTCCTAGTACTCACCCTCCAGTAATGGCAAGGCAGGCTGCCCTGAGCCTCTCCAACACCCTGAGCTCCCTCATCCCTCTGCACCCTGATCCTCTGTCCCAGTCCTGAGCCCCCTCCTGCATCATGAATCCCTCATCCTCAGCTCTGCACTCCCTCCTATCCCCAAGCCCCCTCCCAGAGCCTTAGGCAGGTGGGGGTGGAGTTTGGGGGGCAGAGTTGGGGGCGGGTTCTGGACACCACCAAAATTTCTACAAACTTGCCACCCATGCTTGTGGTAAAGTCCCAGAGCTCAACTTCCCTGTCTCAAGCTGTGTAAGAGTCAATCTTTCCCCTCCTGCTGGGTGACTCACACCTCCTTGAGCCAGGTATTTGGCTGGGATGGCCACAATGGGTTAGGGCTCTAGAACTTGCTACCCTGATAGTTGGGATTCTTGCTGCTTCCCATGATGTTCACAAGCTTGGCCCTTTTGCTTCCTACCACACTTTTCCTCTGGCCCACATGGTGCTTGAAGAAAGGAGTGCCAGGGCTGGGATTAATAGTCAGGGCTTGGCAGGAGGGAGGAAGAGTCCCAGGCTGTAGCCCCACACACCTTCCCTCCTCCTGGCACCTAGAGCAGAGGCAGCCCAGCTCTGTCCACTGGATACATCGGCAGAGTAGGTGAGTTCATGTAAATACAGTCTGGTCCTAAAGCCTCCTCCCAACCCTGGTCATCAGTAGCTGCCAGGGGAGAGCTCATTCACACCTCACTTACAAATCATCATTTGAAATTCTAAGGTTGGCCAACACTGCCGAAGCCAATGCACCGACATTGTCAACAAACACAACAGCTGGGTGAGGAACCCGGCTTTGTCCAGCCTTTCCAAAACCTATTTTACTTTCTCAGGTACAAGTAGTTTTCATACGTTGTATCTGCTTTTAAAGTGTGTGTTAACGTTTCAATTTCCATTCAAATTTGCAATTAATGACAACATTGGCAGCGCTGCATGTAACTACCTGACCACTGAGGGAGGGGGTGCTGGGGAAATTCGGGGAAGGGGGTGCACAGCCCCCTGACTGGTGGGCGTATAGAGAATGCCCAGTTTCACTGAATTGAGTCTCCTACTGCAGCACCTCAGTTGGTTACATCAGAGAGGAGCTGCAGTGTCTAGGCAGTGGGATGCCTGTGCCTTTAAGAGCCCAGCCCTGGGAAGCCCATGCTGAGAGGTGCTGCCTGTGAGAGGGGAAATAAAAAAGCCCTCTGCTCCCCCCACCCATGTTTGCAAACACTGGAGTATCAGCCCACCAGGATAACTGTTACCCCTCGGCACCTGCCTGTGCCGGGGTTTAACTCTCTGGCAGCTCCAACCTCTGGGCTTAACTCCGGCTCCTTCCCCCCTCCCTGACTTTGCCCTTCAGTCCCTCTCCTAACTCTGCCTCCAGCTGCATGACTCCCTGAATAGTCAATTTCCACCCCCTGCTGTGACCCTGGCCACTCCCTCCTCTGATTTGCCCCCCTTTGCCTCTTTTTAATCCCTGTAAAAAGTAGGGGGTGCTGGGTCCCGTTCTCTGGAGGGAGGGCTGGGCGCCTGGCCCCTGCCTGCCCAGTGCTCAAAGTGCCCCATGATCTTGTGGATGTTTGCTGAGTGCTGCAGGGTCACCTGAAGTGGGAGAGAGACACGGTTAGGAGGTGATGCAGCCAAGGGTGCCTCACCCAACACTGAGATGCAGCCACCTCTGGGGTGAGTTACACAAGTCAGCAAATGAATTTGGAACAAGAAACGCACTGAAAGGACCGAGGCTGCTGCAGGAGGTGGAGAAAACCAGAAAAAGCAGTATCCCTGGATCCCAGCCTGCCCCTCCCCAAGCTACCCCCTAACCTCCACTCCCCTCCCACATGTGAGGGGAGAACCCAGGAGTCCTGGTCCCCAGCCTTGCCCACCCCCATATTTCGATATGGCTCCATCCAACGGCTGCCCCCACAATTGCAGGGCAGTGCCATGGGTCACACCAGGGCCTGCCTGTTTGCACAGGATGGGCGATGCCAGTGCTCCAGGATGGGGAGAGAGGATGCTAAGGGAGAAGCAGGCAGCAGGCAGCTCCCATGACAGAGAAAGAAATATAGGGGGTGCTGTGCTGCAAGGAGTGAAGGGGTTGGCAGGGAATGGGAGGATCTTCCCTCACAGCAGGTGCATCTGTCTCCCTCCCAATTCCTCCCCAGCCCTACCCAAGCCCAGGCTAATCCCGGCCCAGCTACCAGGGTTAAATTTGGCTGGATGGATTCCAGCTGCTGGGGATGGGCCTGGGGGCTGGGAAGCATAAGCCTCTACTCCCCCTTCCCAGACACAGTTGCATGGGCACAGACCAAAGGAGCCTGCAGCACTGCTGCCTAGAGGAAACTGAGTCACCAGCCAGTGACAGACACATCATGGCTCTCATCATCATCTCTCTTTTCTATATACAACTTGGGGAAGGGAGGAGTGGGGTAAACTCAGGGCAGTTGCATAGTTAACCTGTGGAACTCCTTGCAAGAGGATGTTGTTGAAGGCCAAGACTATAAACAGGGTTCAAAAAAGAACTAGAAGTTTACGGTGGATAGATCCATCAAGGCTATTAGCCAGGGTGGCAGGGATGGTGCCTGTAGCCTCTGTTTGCCAGAAGCTGGGAATGGGCAATAGGGATGGATCATTGATGATTCCCTGCTCTGTTCATTCCTCTGGGGCACCTGGCACTGGCCACTGTCAGAAGACAGGAGGATACTGGGCTAGATGGACTTTGCGTCTGAAACAGTCTGGCCGTTCTTATGTCTCCCTTGGAGCAGCAGTGACACCCAGTGGGCAGTCAGGGTAAACAAACAGAGAATGTTCCCCTGGGATGCAGCAGTGACACCTCGTGGTCAGTTCAGGTAATGCACAGAAGGTTTTTCCTGATACAGCAGTGGACAACAGTGGTCAGGTGACATAATGCACAGGTGTTCTGACTTCTAGGAGCAGTGACAACCAGGACCAGTCACCGTAATGCACAGAGTGTGTTTCCACCAACCTGGGAATGCACAGAGCATGTTTCTGTGAAAGTAGAATGAATTATATGTGTGAAAATAGAAAG